>NW_028181032.1:0-43675 GCF_964211825.1 Aythya ferina
TGGTTTTTGGGGGAAAATCATGGTTTTGGGTTTTTTTCTTCTGATCCAGTTCCTTCTTGGCGTGTTTTTGACGTGTTTTGGGGTCTCCGTTGGATTTTAGTTGGGTTCTTGTTGGTCATCAGTGTGGAAAATGGTAAATAGTTGGTTTTGGTGAACATCAGGTAGGTTTAGTGTGGTTTGGGAGTGCATCTATGGTATTTGGGGTTTTCTTCTGTTTTTTTTGGGGGGTGATCCTGTTCTTTTTTTTTGTGGTGTTTTTGACGTGTTTTGGGGTCTCTGTTGGGTTTCGTTGCGTTTTCCGTTGTCATCATGTTGGAAAATGTTAAATTGTGGGTTTTGGAGAACATCAGGTAGGTTAAGGGGGACGTTTGGGGTGGATTCATGGTATTTGGGTTTTTCTTTCGTTTTGGGGTGATCCTGTTCTTGTTTGGGGTGTTTTGAACGTGTTTTGGGGTCTCCGTTGGGTTTTGTTGTGTTCTTGTTGGTCATTATATTAAATAGGAGTGGATTGTGGGTTTTGGAGAAGATCAGGTAGGTTTAGGGTGGTTTTGGGGTGGATCTATGGTATTGGTGGATTTTCTTCAAGTTTTTTGTGTGATCCCGTTCTTGTTTGGGGTGTTTTGGACGTGTTTTGGGGTCTCCGTTGTGTTTCGTTGGGTTTTCCATGGTCATCATGGTGGAAAAGGGTAAATTGTGGGTTTTGGAGAAGATCAGGTAGGTTTAGGGTGGTTTTGGGGTGGATCTATGGTTTTGGGGGATTTTCTTCCAGTTTTGGGGGTGATGCCATTCTTGTTTGGGGTGTTTTTTAAGGTTTTTGGGGTCTCTGTTTGGTTTTGTAGGGTTCTCATTGGTCATCATGGTGGAAAAGGGTAAATTGTGGGTTTTGGAGAAGATCAGGTAGGTTTAGGGTGGTTTTGGGGTGGATCTATGGTTTTGGCGTATTTTCTTCCAGATTTGGGGGTGATGCCGATATTTTTCTGGGGTGTTTTTGACGTGTTTTGGGGTCTCCATTAGGTTTTGTTGTGTTCTTGTTGGTCATTATGTTAAATAGGAGTGGATTGTGGGTTTTGGAGAAGATCAGGTAGGTTTAGGGTGGTTTTGGGGTGGATCTATGGTTTTGGGGGATTTTCTTCCAGTTTTGGGGGTGATGCCATTCTTGTTTGGGGTGTTTTTTAAGGTTTTTGGGGTCTCTGTTTGGTTTTGTTGGGTTCTCGTTGGTCATCATGGTGGAAAAGTGTACATTGTGGGTTTTGGAGAACATCAGGTAGGTTTAGGGTGTCTTTGGGGTGGATCTATGGTATTTGGGGTTTTCTTCTATTTTTTGGCATGAAGCTGTTCTTTTTTGGGGTGTTTTTGATGTGTTTTGGGGTCTCCATTGGGTTTTGTTGTGTTCTTGTTGGTCATTATGTTAAATAGGAGTGGATTGTGGGTTTTGGAGAAGATCAGGTAGGTTTAGGGTGGTTTTGGGGTGGATCTATGGTTTTGGCGTATTTTCTTCCAGTTTTGGAGGTGATGCCATTCTTTTTTGGGGTGTTTTTTAAGGTTTTTGGGGTCTCTGTTTGGTTTTGTTGGGTTCTCGTTGGTCATCATGGTGGAAAAGGGTACATTGTGGGTTTTGGAGAACATCAGGTAGGTTTAGGGTGTCTTTGGGGTGGATCTATGGTATTTGGGGTTTTCTTCTATTTTTTGGCATGAAGCTGTTCTTTTTTGGGGTGTTTTTGATGTGTTTTGGGGTCTCCGTTGGGTTTTGTTGTGTTCTTGTTGGTCATTATGTTAAATAGGAGTGGATTGTGGGTTTTGGAGAAGATCAGGTAGGTTTAGGGTGGTTTTGGGGTGGATCTATGGTTTTGGGGGATTTTCTTCCAGATTTGGGGGTGATGCCGATATTTTTTGGGGTGTTTTTGACGTGTTTTGGGGTCTCCGTTGTGTTTCATTGTGTTTTCCATGGTCATCATGGTGGAAAAGGGTAAATTGCGGGTTTTGGAGAACTTCAGGTAGTTTTAATTGGACTTTTGGGGTGGATTCATGGTGTTTGTGTTTTTCTTCTGTTTTTTTTTTTTTTTTTTTTTTTTTTTTTTTTTTGGGGTGATCTTGTTCTTTTTGGTGTGTTTTTGACATGTTTTGGGGTCTCCGTTGGGTTTCGTTGGGTTGTCGTTTGTCTTTAAGGTCAATGGGAGTGGATTGTGGGGTTTGGAGAAGATCAGGTGAGCTTAGGGTGGTTTTTGGGGGAAAATCATGGTTTTGGGTTTTTTTCTTCTGATCCAGTTCCTTCTTGGCGTGTTTTTGACGTGTTTTGGGGTCTCCGTTGGATTTTAGTTGGGTTCTTGTTGGTCATCAGTGTGGAAAATGGTAAATAGTTGGTTTTGGTGAACATCAGGTAGGTTTAGTGTGGTTTGGGAGTGCATCTATGGTATTTGGGGTTTTCTTCTGTTTTTTTTTTGGGGGGTGATCCTGTTCTTTTTTTTTTGTGGTGTTTTTGACGTGTTTTGGGGTCTCTGTTGGGTTTCGTTGCGTTTTCCGTTGTCATCATGTTGGAAAATGTTAAATTGTGGGTTTTGGAGAACATCAGGTAGGTTAAGGGGGACGTTTGGGGTGGATTCATGGTATTTGGGTTTTTCTTTCGTTTTGGGGTGATCCTGTTCTTGTTTGGGGTGTTTTGAACGTGTTTGGGGTCTCCGTTGGGTTTTGTTGTGTTCTTGTTGGTCATTATATTAAATAGGAGTGGATTGTGGGTTTTGGAGAAGATCAGGTAGGTTTAGGGTGGTTTTGGGGTGGATCTATGGTATTGGTGGATTTTCTTCAAGTTTTTTGTGTGATCCCGTTCTTGTTTGGGGTGTTTTGGACGTGTTTTGGGGTCTCCGTTGTGTTTCGTTGGGTTTTCCATGGTCATCATGGTGGAAAAGGGTAAATTGTGGGTTTTGGAGAAGATCAGGTAGGTTTAGGGTGGTTTTGGGGTGGATCTATGGTTTTGGGGGATTTTCTTCCAGTTTTGGGGGTGATGCCATTCTTGTTTGGGGTGTTTTTTAAGGTTTTTGGGGTCTCTGTTTGGTTTTGTAGGGTTCTCATTGGTCATCATGGTGGAAAAGGGTAAATTGTGGGTTTTGGAGAAGATCAGGTAGGTTTAGGGTGGTTTTGGGGTGGATCTATGGTTTTGGCGTATTTTCTTCCAGATTTGGGGGTGATGCCGATATTTTTGGGGGTGTTTTTGACGTGTTTTGTGGTCTCCATTAGGTTTTGTTGTGTTCTTGTTGGTCATTATGTTAAATAGGAGTGGATTGTGGGTTTTGAGAAGATCAGGTAGGTTTAGGGTGGTTTTGGGGTGGATCTATGGTTTTGGGGGATTTTCTTCCAGTTTTGGGGGTGATGCCATTCTTGTTTGGGGTGTTTTTTAAGGTTTTTGGGGTCTCTGTTTGGTTTTGTTGGGTTCTCGTTGGTCATCATGGTGGAAAAGGGTACATTGTGGGTTTTGGAGTTGATCAGGTAGGTTTAGGGTGTCTTTGGGGTGGATCTACGGTATTTGGGGTTTTCTTCTATTTTTTGGCATGAAGCTGTTCTTTTTTGGGGTGTTTTTGATGTGTTTTGGGGTCTCCATTGGGTTTTGTTGTGTTCTTGTTGGTCATTATGTTAAATAGGAGTGGATTGTGGGTTTTGGAGAAGATCAGGTAGGTTTAGGGTGGTTTTGGGGTGGATCTATGGTTTTGGCGTATTTTCTTCCAGTTTTGGAGGTGATGCCATTCTTTTTTGGGGTGTTTTTTAAGGTTTTTGGGGTCTCTGTTTGGTTTTGTTGGGTTCTCGTTGGTCATCATGGTGGAAAAGGGTACATTGTGGGTTTTGGAGAACATCAGGTAGGTTTAGGGTGTCTTTGGGGTGGATCTATGGTATTTGGGGTTTTCTTCTATTTTTTGGCATGAAGCTGTTCTTTTTTGGGGTGTTTTTGATGTGTTTTGGGGTCTCCGTTGGGTTTTGTTGTGTTCTTGTTGGTCATTATATTAAATAGGTGTGGATTGTGGGTTTTGGAGAAGATCAGGTAGGTTTAGGGTGGTTTTGGGGTGGATCTATGGTTTTGGGGGATTTTCTTCCAGATTTGGGGGTGATGCCGATATTTTTTGGGGTGTTTTTGACGTGTTTTGGGGTCTCCGTTGTGTTTCATTGGGTTTTCCATGGTCATCATGGTGGAAAAGGGTAAATTGCGGGTTTTGGAAAACTTCAGGTAGTTTTAATTGGACTTTTGGGGTGGATTCATGGTGTTTGTGTTTTTCTTCTGTTTTTTTTTTTTTTTTTTTTTTTTTTTTTTGGGGTGATCTTTTTCTTTTTGGTGTGTTTTTGACATGTTTTCGGGTCTCCGTTGGGTTTCGTTGGGTTGTCGTTTGTCGTTAAGGTCAATGGGAGTGGATTGTGGGGTTTGGAGAAGATCAGGTGAGCTTAGGGTGGTTTTTTGGGGAAAATCATGGTTTTGGGTTTTTTTCTTCTGATCCAGTTCCTTCTTGGCGTGTTTTTGACGTGTTTTGGGGTCTCCGTTGGATTTTAGTTGGGTTCTTGTTGGTCATCAGTGTGGAAAATGGTAAATAGTTGGTTTTGGTGAACATCAGGTAGGTTTAGTGTGGTTTGGGAGTGCATCTATGGTATTTGGGGTTTTCTTCTGTTTTTTTTGGGGGGTGATCCTGTTCTTTTTTTTTGTGGTGTTTTTGACGTGTTTTGGGGTCTCTGTTGGGTTTCGTTGCGTTTTCCGTTGTCATCATGTTGGAAAATGTTAAATTGTGGGTTTTGGAGAACATCAGGTAGGTTAAGGGGGACGTTTGGGGTGGATTCATGGTATTTGGGTTTTTCTTTCGTTTTGGGGTGATCCTGTTCTTGTTTGGGGTGTTTTGAACGTGTTTTGGGGTCTCCGTTGGGTTTTGTTGTGTTCTTGTTGGTCATTATATTAAATAGGAGTGGATTGTGGGTTTTGGAGAAAATCAGGTAGGTTTAGGGGTGGTTTTGGGGTGGGATCTATGGTATTGGTGGATTTTCTTCAAGTTTTTTGTGTGATCCCGTTCTTGTTTGGGGTGTTTTGGACGTGTTTTGGGGTCTCCGTTGTGTTTCGTTGGGTTTTCCATGGTCATCATGGTGGAAAAGGGTAAATTGTGGGTTTTGGAGAAGATCAGGTAGGTTTAGGGTGGTTTTGGGGTGGATCTATGGTTTTGGGGGATTTTCTTCCAGTTTTGGGGGTGATGCCATTCTTGTTTGGGGTGTTTTTTAAGGTTTTTGGGGTCTCTGTTTGGTTTTGTAGGGTTCTCATTGGTCATCATGGTGGAAAAGGGTAAATTGTGGGTTTTGGAGAAGATCAGGTAGGTTTAGGGTGGTTTTGGGGTGGATCTATGGTTTTGGCGTATTTTCTTCCAGATTTGGGGGTGATGCCGATATTTTCTGGGGTGTTTTTGACGTGTTTTGGGGTCTCCGTTGTGTTTCATTGGGTTTTCCATGGTCATCATGGTGGAAAAGAGTAAATTGTGGGTTTTGGAGAAGATCAGGTAGGTTTAGGGTGGTTTTGGGGTGGATCTATGGTTTTGGGGGATTTTCTTCCAGTTTTGGGGGTGATGCCATTCTTGTTTGGGTTGTGTTTTAAGGTTTTTGGGGTCTCTGTTTGGTTTTGTTGGGTTCTCATTGGTCATCATGGTGGAAAAGGGTACATTGTGGGTTTTGGAGAAGATCAGGTAGGTTTAGGGTGGTTTTGGGGTGGATCTATGGTTTTGGCGTATTTTCTTCCAGTTTTGGGGGTGATGCCGATATTTTTGGGGGTGTTTTTGACGTGTTTTGTGGTCTCCATTAGGTTTTGTTGTGTTCTTGTTGGTCATTATGTTAAATAGGAGTGGATTGTGGGTTTTGGAGAAGATCAGGTAGGTTTAGGGTGGTTTTGGGGTGGATCTATGGTTTTGGGGGATTTTCTTCCAGTTTTGGGGGTGATGCCATTCTTGTTTGGGGTGTTTTTTAAGGTTTTTGGGGTCTCTGTTTGGTTTTGTTGGGTTCTCGTTGGTCATCATGGTGGAAAAGGGTACATTGTGGGTTTTGGAGAACATCAGGTAGGTTTAGGGTGTCTTTGGGGTGGATCTATGGTATTTGGGGTTTTCTTCTATTTTTTGGCATGAAGCTGTTCTTTTTTGGGGTGTTTTTGATGTGTTTTGGGGTCTCCATTGGGTTTTGTTGTGTTCTTGTTTGTCATTATGTTAAATAGGAGTGGATTGTGGGTTTTGGAGAAGATCAGGTAGGTTTAGGGTGGTTTTGGGGTGGATCTATGGTTTTGGCGTATTTTCTTCCAGTTTTGGAGGTGATGCCATTCTTTTTTGGGGTGTTTTTTAAGGTTTTTGGGGTCTCTGTTTGGTTTTGTTGGGTTCTCGTTGGTCATCATGGTGGAAAAGGGTACATTGTGGGTTTTGGAGAACATCAGGTAGGTTTAGGGTGTCTTTGGGGTGGATCTATGGTATTTGGGGTTTTCTTCTATTTTTTGGCATGAAGCTGTTCTTTTTTGGGGTGTTTTTGATGTGTTTTGGGGTCTCCGTTGGGTTTTGTTGTGTTCTTGTTGGTCATTATATTAAATAGGTGTGGATTGTGGGTTTTGGAGAAGATCAGGTAGGTTTAGGGTGGTTTTGGGGTGGATCTATGGTTTTGGGGGATTTTCTTCCAGATTTGGGGGTGATGCCGATATTTTTTGGGGTGTTTTTGACGTGTTTTGGGGTCTCCGTTGTGTTTTCATTGGGTTTTCCATGGTCATCATGGTGGAAAAGGGTAAATTGCGGGTTTTGGAGAACTTCAGGTAGTTTTAATTGGACTTTTGGGGTGGATTCATGGTGTTTGTGTTTTTCTTCTGTTTTTTTTTTTTTTTTTTTTTTTTTTTTTTGGGGTGATCTTTTTCTTTTTGGTGTGTTTTTGACATGTTTTGGGGTCTCCGTTGGGTTTCGTTGGGTTGTCGTTTGTCGTTAAGGTCAATGGGAGTGGATTGTGGGGTTTGGAGAAGATCAGGTGAGCTTAGGGTGGTTTTTGGGGGAAAATCATGGTTTTGGGTTTTTTTCTTCTGATCCAGTTCCTTCTTGGCGTGTTTTTGACGTGTTTTGGGGTCTCCGTTGGATTTTAGTTGGGTTCTTGTTGGTCATCAGTGTGGAAAATGGTAAATAGTTGGTTTTGGTGAACATCAGGTAGGTTTAGTGTGGTTTGGGAGTGCATCTATGGTATTTGGGGTTTTCTTCTGTTTTTTTTGGGGGGTGATCCTGTTCTTTTTTTTTGTGGTGTTTTTGATGTGTTTTGGGGTCTCCGTGTGGTTTTGTTGTGTTCTCGTTGGTCATTATGTTAAATAGGTGTGGATTGTGGGTTTTGGAGAAGATCAGGTAGGTTTAGGGTGGTTTTGGGGTGGATCTATGGTTTTGGCGTATTTTCTTCCAGATTTGGGGGTGATGCCGCTATTTTCTGGGGTGTTTTTGACGTGTTTTGGGGTCTCCGTTGTGTTTCGTTGGGTTTTCCATGGTCATCATGGTGGAAAAGGGTAAATTGCGGTTTTGGAGAACATCAGGTAGGTTTAGGGTGTCTTTGGGGTGGATCTATGGTATTTGGGGTTTTCTTCTATTTTTTGGCATGAAGCTGTTCTTTTTTGGGGTGTTTTTGACGTGTTTTGGGGTCTCCATTGGGTTTTGTTGTGTTCTTGTTGGTCATTATGTTAAATAGGAGTGGATTGTGGGTTTTGGAGAAGATCAGGTAGGTTAGGGTGGTTTTGGGGTGGATCTATGGTTTTGGCGTATTTTCTTCCAGATTTGGGGGTGATGCCGATATTTTTTGGGGTGTTTTTGACGTGTTTTGGGGTCTCCGTTGTGTTTCATTGGGTTTTCCATGGTCATCATGGTGGAAAAGGGTAAATTGCGGGTTTTGGAGAACTTCAGGTAGTTTTAATTGGACTTTTGGGGTGGATTCATGGTGTTTGTGTTTTTCTTCTGTTTTTTTTTTTTTTTTTTTTTTTTTTTTTGGGGTGATCTTGTTCTTTTTGGTGTGTTTTTGACATGTTTTGGGGTCTCCGTTGGATTTCGTTGGGTTGTCGTTTGTCGTTAAGGTCAATGGGAGTGGATTGTGGGGTTTGGAGAAGATCAGGTGAGCTTAGGGTGGTTTTTGGGGGAAAATCATGGTTTTGGGTTTTTTTCTTCTGATCCAGTTCCTTGGCGTGTTTTTGACGTGTTTTGGGGTCTCCGTTGGATTTTAGTTGGGTTCTTGTTGGTCATCAGTGTGGAAAATGGTAAATAGTTGGTTTTGGTGAACATCAGGTAGGTTTAGTGTGGTTTGGGAGTGCATCTATGGTATTTGGGGTTTTCTTCTGTTTTTTTTGGGGGGTGATCCTGTTCTTTTTTTTTGTGGTGTTTTTGACGTGTTTTGGGGTCTCTGTTGGGTTTCGTTGCGTTTTCCGTTGTCATCATGTTGGAAAATGTTAAATTGTGGGTTTTGGAGAACATCAGGTAGGTTAAGGGGGACGTTTGGGGTGGATTCATGGTATTTGGGTTTTTCTTTCGTTTTGGGGTGATCCTGTTCTTGTTTGGGGTGTTTTGAACGTGTTTTGGGGTCTCCGTTGGGTTTTGTTGTGTTCTTGTTGGTCATTATATTAAATAGGAGTGGATTGTGGGTTTTGGAGAAGATCAGGTAGGTTTAGGGTGGTTTTGGGGTGGATCTATGGTATTGGTGGATTTTCTTCAAGTTTTTTGTGTGATCCCGTTCTTGTTTGGGGTGTTTTGGACGTGTTTTGGGGTCTCCGTTGTGTTTCGTTGGGTTTTCCATGGTCATCATGGTGGAAAAGGGTAAATTGTGGGTTTTGGAGAAGATCAGGTAGGTTTAGGGTGGTTTTGGGGTGGATCTATGGTTTTGGGGGATTTTCTTCCAGTTTTGGGGGTGATGCCATTCTTGTTTGGGGTGTTTTTTAAGGTTTTTGGGGTCTCTGTTTGGTTTTGTAGGGTTCTCATTGGTCATCATGGTGGAAAAGGGTAAATTGTGGGTTTTGGAGAAGATCAGGTAGGTTTAGGGTGGTTTTGGGGTGGATCTATGGTTTTGGCGTATTTTCTTCCAGATTTGGGGGTGATGCCGATATTTTCTGGGGTGTTTTTGACGTGTTTTGGGGTCTCCATTAGGTTTTGTTGTGTTCTTGTTGGTCATTATGTTAAATAGGAGTGGATTGTGGGTTTTGGAGAAGATCAGGTAGGTTTAGGGTGGTTTTGGGGTGGATCTATGGTTTTGGGGGATTTTCTTCCAGTTTTGGGGGTGATGCCATTCTTGTTTGGGGTGTTTTTTAAGGTTTTTGGGGTCTCTGTTTGGTTTTGTTGGGTTCTCGTTGGTCATCATGGTGGAAAAGTGTACATTGTGGGTTTTGGAGAACATCAGGTAGGTTTAGGGTGTCTTTGGGGTGGATCTATGGTATTTGGGGTTTTCTTCTATTTTTTGGCATGAAGCTGTTCTTTTTTGGGGTGTTTTTGATGTGTTTTGGGGTCTCCATTGGGTTTTGTTGTGTTCTTGTTGGTCATTATGTTAAATAGGAGTGGATTGTGGGTTTTGGAGAAGATCAGGTAGGTTTAGGGTGGTTTTGGGGTGGATCTATGGTTTTGGCGTATTTTCTTCCAGTTTTGGAGGTGATGCCATTCTTTTTTGGGGTGTTTTTTAAGGTTTTTGGGGTCTCTGTTTGGTTTTGTTGGGTTCTCGTTGGTCATCATGGTGGAAAAGGGTACATTGTGGGTTTTGGAGAACATCAGGTAGGTTTAGGGTGTCTTTGGGGTGGATCTATGGTATTTGGGGTTTTCTTCTATTTTTTGGCATGAAGCTGTTCTTTTTTGGGGTGTTTTTGATGTGTTTTGGGGTCTCCGTTGGGTTTTGTTGTGTTCTTGTTGGTCATTATGTTAAATAGGAGTGGATTGTGGGTTTTGGAGAAGATCAGGTAGGTTTAGGGTGGTTTTGGGGTGGATCTATGGTTTTGGGGGATTTTCTTCCAGATTTGGGGGTGATGCCGATATTTTTTGGGGTGTTTTTGACGTGTTTTGGGGTCTCCGTTGTGTTTCATTGTGTTTTCCATGGTCATCATGGTGGAAAAGGGTAAATTGCGGGTTTTGGAGAACTTCAGGTAGTTTTAATTGGACTTTTGGGGTGGATTCATGGTGTTTGTGTTTTTCTTCTGTTTTTTTTTTTTTTTTTTTTTTTTTTTTTTTTTTTGGGTGATCTTGTTCTTTTTGGTGTGTTTTTGACATGTTTTGGGGTCTCCGTTGGGTTTCGTTGGGTTGTCGTTTGTCGTTAAGGTCAATGGGAGTGGATTGTGGGGTTTGGAGAAGATCAGGTGAGCTTAGGGTGGTTTTTGGGGGAAAATCATGGTTTTGGGTTTTTTTCTTCTGATCCAGTTCCTTCTTGGCGTGTTTTTGACGTGTTTTGGGGTCTCCGTTGGATTTTAGTTGGGTTCTTGTTGGTCATCAGTGTGGAAAATGGTAAATAGTTGGTTTTGGTGAACATCAGGTAGGTTTAGTGTGGTTTGGGAGTGCATCTATGGTATTTGGGGTTTTCTTCTGTTTTTTTTTGGGGGGTGATCCTGTTCTTTTTTTTTGTGGTGTTTTTGACGTGTTTTGGGGTCTCTGTTGGGTTTCGTTGCGTTTTCCGTTGTCATCATGTTGGAAAATGTTAAATTGTGGGTTTTGGAGAACATCAGGTAGGTTAAGGGGGACGTTTGGGGTGGATTCATGGTATTTGGGTTTTTCTTTCGTTTTGGGGTGATCCTGTTCTTGTTTGGGGTGTTTTGAACGTGTTTTGGGGTCTCCGTTGGGTTTTGTTGTGTTCTTGTTGGTCATTATATTAAATAGGAGTGGATTGTGGGTTTTGGAGAAGATCAGGTAGGTTTAGGGTGGTTTTGGGGTGGATCTATGGTATTGGTGGATTTTCTTCAAGTTTTTTGTGTGATCCCGTTCTTGTTTGGGGTGTTTTGGACGTGTTTTGGGGTCTCCGTTGTGTTTCGTTGGGTTTTCCATGGTCATCATGGTGGAAAAGGGTAAATTGTGGGTTTTGGAGAAGATCAGGTAGGTTTAGGGTGGTTTTGGGGTGGATCTATGGTTTTGGGGGATTTTCTTCCAGTTTTGGGGGTGATGCCATTCTTGTTTGGGGTGTTTTTTAAGGTTTTTGGGGTCTCTGTTTGGTTTTGTAGGGTTCTCATTGGTCATCATGGTGGAAAAGGGTAAATTGTGGGTTTTGGAGAAGATCAGGTAGGTTTAGGGTGGTTTTGGGGTGGATCTATGGTTTTGGCGTATTTTCTTCCAGATTTGGGGGTGATGCCGATATTTTTGGGGGTGTTTTTGACGTGTTTTTGTGGTCTCCATTAGGTTTTGTTGTGTTCTTGTTGGTCATTATGTTAAATAGGAGTGGATTGTGGGTTTTGGAGAAGATCAGGTAGGTTTAGGGTGGTTTTGGGGTGGATCTATGGTTTTGGGGGATTTTCTTCCAGTTTTGGGGGTGATGCCATTCTTGTTTGGGGTGTTTTTTAAGGTTTTTGGGGTCTCTGTTTGGTTTTGTTGGGTTCTCGTTGGTCATCATGGTGGAAAAGGGTACATTGTGGGTTTTGGAGTTGATCAGGTAGGTTTAGGGTGTCTTTGGGGTGGATCTACGGTATTTGGGGTTTTCTTCTATTTTTTTGGCATGAAGCTGTTCTTTTTTGGGGTGTTTTTGATGTGTTTTGGGGTCTCCATTGGGTTTTGTTGTGTTCTTGTTGGTCATTATGTTAAATAGGAGTGGATTGTGGGTTTTGGAGAAGATCAGGTAGGTTTAGGGTGGTTTTGGGGTGGATCTATGGTTTTGGCGTATTTTCTTCCAGTTTTGGAGGTGATGCCATTCTTTTTTGGGGTGTTTTTTAAGGTTTTTGGGGTCTCTGTTTGGTTTTGTTGGGTTCTCGTTGGTCATCATGGTGGAAAAGGGTACATTGTGGGTTTTGGAGAACATCAGGTAGGTTTAGGGTGTCTTTGGGGTGGATCTATGGTATTTGGGGTTTTCTTCTATTTTTTGGCATGAAGCTGTTCTTTTTTGGGGTGTTTTTGATGTGTTTTGGGGTCTCCGTTGGGTTTTGTTGTGTTCTTGTTGGTCATTATATTAAATAGGTGTGGATTGTGGGTTTTGGAGAAGATCAGGTAGGTTTAGGGTGGTTTTGGGGTGGATCTATGGTTTTGGGGGATTTTCTTCCAGATTTGGGGGTGATGCCGATATTTTTTGGGGTGTTTTTGACGTGTTTTGGGGTCTCCGTTGTGTTTCATTGGGTTTTCCATGGTCATCATGGTGGAAAAGGGTAAATTGCGGGTTTTGGAAAACTTCAGGTAGTTTTAATTGGACTTTTGGGGTGGATTCATGGTGTTTGTGTTTTTCTTCTGTTTTTTTTTTTTTTTTTTTTTTTTTTTTGGGGTGATCTTTTTCTTTTTGGTGTGTTTTTGACATGTTTTCGGGTCTCCGTTGGGTTTCGTTGGGTTGTCGTTTGTCGTTAAGGTCAATGGGAGTGGATTGTGGGGTTTGGAGAAGATCAGGTGAGCTTAGGGTGGTTTTTGGGGGAAAATCATGGTTTTGGGTTTTTTTCTTCTGATCCAGTTCCTTCTTGGCGTGTTTTTGACGTGTTTTGGGGTCTCCGTTGGATTTTAGTTGGGTTCTTGTTGGTCATCAGTGTGGAAAATGGTAAATAGTTGGTTTTGGTGAACATCAGGTAGGTTTAGTGTGGTTTGGGAGTGCATCTATGGTATTTGGGGTTTTCTTCTGTTTTTTTTGGGGGGTGATCCTGTTCTTTTTTTTTGTGGTGTTTTTGACGTGTTTTGGGGTCTCTGTTGGGTTTCGTTGCGTTTTCCGTTGTCATCATGTTGGAAAATGTTAAATTGTGGGTTTTGGAGAACATCAGGTAGGTTAAGGGGGACGTTTGGGGTGGATTCATGGTATTTGGGTTTTTCTTTCGTTTTGGGGTGATCCTGTTCTTGTTTGGGGTGTTTTGAACGTGTTTTGGGGTCTCCGTTGGGTTTTGTTGTGTTCTTGTTGGTCATTATATTAAATAGGAGTGGATTGTGGGTTTTGGAGAAAATCAGGTAGGTTTAGGGTGGTTTTGGGGTGGATCTATGGTATTGGTGGATTTTCTTCAAGTTTTTTGTGTGATCCCGTTCTTGTTTGGGGTGTTTTGGACGTGTTTTGGGGTCTCCGTTGTGTTTCGTTGGGTTTTCCATGGTCATCATGGTGGAAAAGGGTAAATTGTGGGTTTTGGAGAAGATCAGGTAGGTTTAGGGTGGTTTTGGGGTGGATCTATGGTTTTGGGGGATTTTCTTCCAGTTTTGGGGGTGATGCCATTCTTGTTTGGGGTGTTTTTTAAGGTTTTTGGGGTCTCTGTTTGGTTTTGTAGGGTTCTCATTGGTCATCATGGTGGAAAAGGGTAAATTGTGGGTTTTGGAGAAGATCAGGTAGGTTTAGGGTGGTTTTGGGGTGGATCTATGGTTTTGGCGTATTTTCTTCCAGATTTGGGGGTGATGCCGATATTTTCTGGGGTGTTTTTGACGTGTTTTGGGGTCTCCGTTGTGTTTCATTGGGTTTTCCATGGTCATCATGGTGGAAAAGAGTAAATTGTGGGTTTTGGAGAAGATCAGGTAGGTTTAGGGTGGTTTTGGGGTGGATCTATGGTTTTGGGGGATTTTCTTCCAGTTTTGGGGGTGATGCCATTCTTGTTTGGGTTGTGTTTTAAGGTTTTTGGGGTCTCCGTTTGGTTTTGTTGGGTTCTCATTGGTCATCATGGTGGAAAAGGGTACATTGTGGGTTTTGGAGAAGATCAGGTAGGTTTAGGGTGGTTTTGGGGTGGATCTATGGTTTTGGCGTATTTTCTTCCAGTTTTGGGGGTGATGCCGATATTTTTGGGGGTGTTTTTGACGTGTTTTGTGGTCTCCATTAGGTTTTTGTTGTGTTCTTGTTGGTCATTATGTTAAATAGGAGTGGATTGTGGGTTTTGGAGAAGATCAGGTAGGTTTAGGGTGGTTTTGGGGTGGATCTATGGTTTTGGGGGATTTTCTTCCAGTTTTGGGGGTGATGCCATTCTTGTTTGGGGTGTTTTTTAAGGTTTTTGGGGTCTCTGTTTGGTTTTGTTGGGTTCTCGTTGGTCATCATGGTGGAAAAGGGTACATTGTGGGTTTTGGAGAACATCAGGTAGGTTTAGGGTGTCTTTGGGGTGGATCTATGGTATTTGGGGTTTTCTTCTATTTTTTGGCATGAAGCTGTTCTTTTTTGGGGTGTTTTTGTTGTGTTTTGGGGTCTCCATTGGGTTTTGTTGTGTTCTTGTTGGTCATTATGTTAAATAGGAGTGGATTGTGGGTTTTGGAGAAGATCAGGTAGGTTTAGGGTGGTTTTGGGGTGGATCTATGGTTTTGGCGTATTTTCTTCCAGTTTTGGAGGTGATGCCATTCTTGTTTGGGGTGTTTTTTTAAGGTTTTTGGGGTCTCTGTTTGGTTTTGTTGGGTTCTCGTTGGTCATCATGGTGGAAAAGGGTACATTGTGGGTTTTGGAGAACATCAGGTAGGTTTAGGGTGTCTTTGGGGTGGATCTATGGTATTTGGGGTTTTCTTCTATTTTTTGGCATGAAGCTGTTCTTTTTTGGGGTGTTTTTGATGTGTTTTGGGGTCTCCGTTGGGTTTTGTTGTGTTCTTGTTGGTCATTATATTAAATAGGTGTGGATTGTGGGTTTTGGAGAAGATCAGGTAGGTTTAGGGTGGTTTTGGGGTGGATCTATGGTTTTGGGGGATTTTCTTCCAGATTTGGGGGTGATGCCGATATTTTTTGGGGTGTTTTTGACGTGTTTTGGGGTCTCCGTTGTGTTTCATTGGGTTTTCCATGGTCATCATGGTGGAAAAGGGTAAATTGCGGGTTTTGGAGAACTTCAGGTAGTTTTAATTGGACTTTTGGGGTGGATTCATGGTGTTTGTGTTTTTCTTCTGTTTTTTTTTTTTTTTTTTTTTTTTTTTTTGGGGTGATCTTTTTCTTTTTGGTGTGTTTTTGACATGTTTTGGGGTCTCCGTTGGGTTTCGTTGGGTTGTCGTTTGTCGTTAAGGTCAATGGGAGTGGATTGTGGGGTTTGGAGAAGATCAGGTGAGCTTAGGGTGGTTTTTGGGGGAAAATCATGGTTTTGGGTTTTTTTTCTTCTGATCCAGTTCCTTCTTGGCGTGTTTTTGACGTGTTTTGGGGTCTCCGTTGGATTTTAGTTGGGTTCTTGTTGGTCATCAGTGTGGAAAATGGTAAATAGTTGGTTTTGGTGAACATCAGGTAGGTTTAGTGTGGTTTGGGAGTGCATCTATGGTATTTGGGGTTTTCTTCTGTTTTTTTTGGGGGGTGATCCTGTTCTTTTTTTTGTGGTGTTTTTGATGTGTTTTGGGGTCTCCGTGTGGTTTTGTTGTGTTCTCGTTGGTCATTATGTTAAATAGGTGTGGATTGTGGGTTTTGGAGAAGATCAGGTAGGTTTAGGGTGGTTTTGGGGTGGATCTATGGTTTTGGCGTATTTTCTTCCAGATTTGGGGGTGATGCCGCTATTTTCTGGGGTGTTTTTGACGTGTTTTGGGGTCTCCGTTGTGTTTCGTTGGGTTTTCCATGGTCATCATGGTGGAAAAGGGTAAATTGCGGGTTTTGGAGAACATCAGGTAGGTTTAGGGTGTCTTTGGGGTGGATCTATGGTATTTGGGGTTTTCTTCTATTTTTTGGCATGAAGCTGTTCTTTTTTGGGGTGTTTTTGACGTGTTTTGGGGTCTCCATTGGGTTTTGTTGTGTTCTTGTTGGTCATTATGTTAAATAGGAGTGGATTGTGGGTTTTGGAGAAGATCAGGTAGGTTTAGGGTGGTTTTGGGGTGGATCTATGGTTTTGGCGTATTTTCTTCCAGATTTGGGGGTGATGCCGATATTTTTTGGGGTGTTTTTGACGTGTTTTGGGGTCTCCGTTGTGTTTCATTGGGTTTTCCATGGTCATCATGGTGGAAAAGGGTAAATTGCGGGTTTTGGAGAACTTCAGGTAGTTTTAATTGGACTTTTGGGGTGGATTCATGGTGTTTGTGTTTTTCTTCTGTTTTTTTTTTTTTTTTTTTTTTTTTTTTTGGGGGTGATCTTGTTCTTTTTGGTGTGTTTTTGACATGTTTTGGGGTCTCCGTTGGATTTCGTTGGGTTGTCGTTTGTCGTTAAGGTCAATGGGAGTGGATTGTGGGGTTTGGAGAAGATCAGGTGAGCTTAGGGTGGTTTTTGGGGGAAAATCATGGTTTTGGGTTTTTTTCTTCTGATCCAGTTCCTTGGCGTGTTTTTGACGTGTTTTGGGGTCTCCGTTGGATTTTAGTTGGGTTCTTGTTGGTCATCAGTGTGGAAAATGGTAAATAGTTGGTTTTGGTGAACATCAGGTAGGTTTAGTGTGGTTTGGGAGTGCATCTATGGTATTTGGGGTTTTCTTCTGTTTTTTTTGGGGGGTGATCCTGTTCTTTTTTTTTGTGGTGTTTTTGACGTGTTTTGGGGTCTCTGTTGGGTTTCGTTGCGTTTTCCGTTGTCATCATGTTGGAAAATGTTAAATTGTGGGTTTTGGAGAACATCAGGTAGGTTAAGGGGGACGTTTGGGTGGATTCATGGTATTTGGGTTTTTCTTTCGTTTTGGGGTGATCCTGTTCTTGTTTGGGGTGTTTTGAACGTGTTTTGGGGTCTCCGTTGGGTTTTGTTGTGTTCTTGTTGGTCATTATATTAAATAGGAGTGGATTGTGGGTTTTGGAGAAGATCAGGTAGGTTTAGGGTGGTTTTGGGGTGGATCTATGGTATTGGTGGATTTTCTTCAAGTTTTTTGTGTGATCCCGTTCTTGTTTGGGGTGTTTTTGACGTGTTTTGGGGTCTCCGTTGTGTTTCATTGGGTTTTCCATGGTCATCATGGTGGAAAAGAGTAAATTGTGGGTTTTGGAGAAGATCAGGTAGGTTTAGAGTGGTTTTGGGGTGGATCTATGGTTTTGGGGGATTTTCTTCGAGTTTTGGGGGTGATGCCATTCTTGTTTGGGGTGTTTTTTAAGGTTTTTGGGGTCTCTGTTTGGTTTTGTAGGGTTCTCATTGGTCATCATGGTGGAAAAGGGTAAATTGTGGGTTTTGGAGAAGATCAGGTAGGTTTAGGGTGGTTTTGGGGTGGATCTATGGTTTTGGCGTATTTTCTTCCAGATTTGGGGGTGATGCCGATATTTTTTGGGGTGTTTTTGACGTGTTTTGGGGTCTCCGTTGTGTTTCATTGGGTTTTCCATGGTCATCATGGTGGAAAAGAGTAAATTGTGGGTTTTGCAGAACATCAGGTAGGTTTAGGGTGTCTTTGGGGTGGATCTATGGTATTTGGGTTTTTCTTCTTTTTTTTGGCATGAAGCTGTTCTTTTTTGGGGTGTTTTTGATGTGTTTTGGGGTCTCCTTTGGGTTTTGTTGTGTTCTTGTTGGTCTTTATGTTAAATAGGTGTGGATTGTGGGTTTTGGAGAAGATCAGGTAGGTTTAGGGTGGTTTTGGGGTGGATCTATGGTTTTGGCGTATTTTCTTCCAGATTTGGGGGTGATGCCGATATTTTCTGGGGTGTTTTTGACGTGTTTTGGGGTCTCCGTTGTGTTTCATTGGGTTTTCCATGGTCATCATGGTGGAAAAGGGTAAATTGCGGGTTTTGGAGAACATCAGGTAGGTTTAGGGTGGTTTCGGGGTGGATCTATGGTTTTGGCGTATTTTCTTCCAGATTTGGGGGTGATGCCGATATTTTCTGGGGTGTTTTTGACGTGTTTTGGGGTCTCCATTGGGTTTTGTTGTGTTCTTGTTGGTTATTATGTTAAATAGGAGTGGATTGTGGGTTTTGGAGAAGATCAGGTAGGTTTAGGGTGGTTTTGGGGTGGATCTATGGTTTTGGCGTATTTTCTTCCTGTTTTGGGGGTGATGCCGATATTTTTTGGGGTGTTTTTGACGTGTTTTGTGGTCTCCATTAGGTTTTGTTGTGTTCTTGTTGGTCATTATGTTAAATAGGTGTGGATTGTGGGTTTTGGAGAAGATCAGGTAGGTTTAGGGTGGTTTTGGGGTGGATCTATGGTTTTGGGGGATTTTCTTCCAGTTTTGGGGGTGATGCCATTCTTGTTTGGGGTTTTTTTTAAGGTTTTTGGGGTCTCTGTTTGGTTTTGTTGGGTTCTCGTTGGTCATCATGGTGGAAAAGGGTACATTGTGGGTTTTGGAGAACATCAGGTAGGTTTAGGGTGTCTTTGGGGTGGATCTATGGTATTTGGGGTTTTCTTCTATTTTTTGGCATGAAGCTGTTCTTTTTTGGGGTGTTTTTGATGTGTTTTGGGGTCTCCATTGGGTTTTGTTGTGTTCTTGTTGGTCATTATGTTAAATAGGAGTGGATTGTGGGTTTTGGAGAAGATCAGGTAGGTTTAGGGTGGTTTTGGGGTGGATCTATGGTTTTGGCGTATTTTCTTCCAGTTTTGGAGGTGATGCCATTCTTTTTTGGGGTGTTTTTTAAGGTTTTTGGGGTCTCTGTTTGGTTTTGTAGGGTTCTCGTTGGTCATCATGGTGGAAAAGGGTACATTGTGGGTTTTGGAGAAGATCAGGTAGGTTTAGGGTGTCTTTGGGGTGGATCTATGGTATTTGGGGTTTTCTTCTATTTTTTTGGCATGAAGCTGTTCTTTTTTGGGGTGTTTTTGATGTGTTTTGGGGTCTCCATTGGGTTTTGTTGTGTTCTTGTTGGTCATTATGTTAAATAGGAGTGGATTGTGGGTTTTGGAGAAGATCAGGTAGGTTTAGGGTGGTTTTGGGGTGGATCTATGGTTTTGGGGGATTTTCTTCCAGATTTGGGGGTGATGCCGATATTTTTTGGGGTGTTTTTGACGTGTTTTGGGGTCTCCGTTGTGTTTCATTGTGTTTTCCATGGTCATCATGGTGGAAAAGGGTAAATTGCGGGTTTTGGAGAACTTCAGGTAGTTTTAATTGGACTTTTGGGGTGGATTCATGGTGTTTGTGTTTTTCTTCTGTTTTTTTTTTTTTTTTTTTTTTTTTTTTTGGGTTGATCTTGTTCTTTTTGGTGTGTTTTTGACATGTTTTGGGGTCTCCGTTGGGTTTCGTTGGGTTGTCGTTTGTCGTTAAGGTCAATGGGAGTGGATTGTGGGGTTTGGAGAAGATCAGGTGAGCTTAGGGTGGTTTTTGGGGGAAAATCATGGTTTTGGGTTTTTTTCTTCTGATCCAGTTCCTTCTTGGCGTGTTTTTGACGTGTTTTGGGGTCTCCGTTGGATTTTAGTTGGGTTCTTGTTGGTCATCAGTGTGGAAAATGGTAAATAGTTGGTTTTGGTGAACATCAGGTAGGTTTAGTGTGGTTTGGGAGTGCATCTATGGTATTTGGGGTTTTCTTCTGTTTTTTTTGGGGGGTGATCCTGTTCTTTTTTTTTGTGGTGTTTTTGACGTGTTTTGGGGTCTCTGTTGGGTTTCGTTGCGTTTTCCGTTGTCATCATGTTGGAAAATGTTAAATTGTGGGTTTTGGAGAACATCAGGTAGGTTAAGGGGGACGTTTGGGGTGGATTCATGGTATTTGGGTTTTTCTTTCGTTTTGGGGTGATCCTGTTCTTGTTTGGGGTGTTTTTGAACGTGTTTTGGGGTCTCCGTTGGGTTTTGTTGTGTTCTTGTTGGTCATTATATTAAATAGGAGTGGATTGTGGGTTTTGGAGAAGATCAGGTAGGTTTAGGGTGGTTTTGGGGTGGATCTATGGTATTGGTGGATTTTCTTCAAGTTTTTTGTGTGATCCCGTTCTTGTTTGGGGTGTTTTGGACGTGTTTTGGGGTCTCCGTTGTGTTTCGTTGGGTTTTCCATGGTCATCATGGTGGAAAAGGGTAAATTGTGGGTTTTGGAGAAGATCAGGTAGGTTTAGGGTGGTTTTGGGGTGGATCTATGATTTTGGGGGATTTTCTTCCAGTTTTGGGGGTGATGCCATTCTTGTTTGGGGTGTTTTTTAAGGTTTTTGGGGTCTCTGTTTGGTTTTGTAGGGTTCTCATTGGTCATCATGGTGGAAAAGGGTAAATTGTGGGTTTTGGAGAAGATCAGGTAGGTTTAGGGTGGTTTTGGGGTGGATCTATGGTTTTGGCGTATTTTCTTCCAGATTTGGGGGTGATGCCGATATTTTCTGGGGTGTTTTTGACGTGTTTTGGGGTCTCCATTAGGTTTTGTTGTGTTCTTGTTGGTCATTATGTTAAATAGGAGTGGATTGTGGGTTTTGGAGAAGATCAGGTAGGTTTAGGGTGGTTTTGGGGTGGATCTATGGTTTTGGGGGATTTTCTTCCAGTTTTGGGGGTGATGCCATTCTTGTTTGGGGTGTTTTTTAAGGTTTTTGGGGTCTCTGTTTGGTTTTGTTGGGTTCTCGTTGGTCATCATGGTGGAAAAGTGTACATTGTGGGTTTTGGAGAACATCAGGTAGGTTTAGGGTGTCTTTGGGGTGGATCTATGGTATTTGGGGTTTTCTTCTATTTTTTTGGCATGAAGCTGTTCTTTTTTGGGGTGTTTTTTACGTGTTTTGGGGTCTCCATTGGGTTTTGTTGTGTTCTTGTTGGTCATTATGTTAAATAGGAGTGGATTGTGGGTTTTGGAGAAGATCAGGTAGGTTTAGGGTGGTTTTGGGGTGGAGCTATGGTTTTGGCGTATTTTCTTCCAGTTTTGGAGGTGATGCCATTCTTTTTTGGGGTGTTTTTTAAGGTTTTTGGGGTCTCTGTTTGGTTTTGTTGGGTTCTCGTTGGTCATCATGGTGGAAAAGGGTACATTGTGGGTTTTGGAGAACATCAGGTAGGTTTAGGGTGTCTTTGGGGTGGATCTATGGTATTTGGGGTTTTCTTCTATTTTTTGGCATGAAGCTGTTCTTTTTTGGGGTGTTTTTGATGTGTTTTGGGGTCTCCGTTGGGTTTTGTTGTGTTCTTGTTGGTCATTATGTTAAATAGGAGTGGATTGTGGGTTTTGGAGAAGATCAGGTAGGTTTAGGGTGGTTTTGGGGTGGATCTATGGTTTTGGGGGGATTTTCTTCCAGATTTGGGGGTGATGCCGATATTTTTTGGGGTGTTTTTGACGTGTTTTGGGGTCTCCGTTGTGTTTCATTGTGTTTTCCATGGTCATCATGGTGGAAAAGGGTAAATTGCGGGTTTTGGAGAACTTCAGGTAGTTTTAATTGGACTTTTGGGGTGGATTCATGGTGTTTGTGTTTTTCTTCTGTTTTTTTTTTTTTTTTTTTTTTTTTTTTTGGGGTGATCTTGTTCTTTTTGGTGTGTTTTTGACATGTTTTGGGGTCTCCGTTGGGTTTCGTTGGGTTGTCGTTTGTCGTTAAGGTCAATGGGAGTGGATTGTGGGGTTTGGAGAAGATCAGGTGAGCTTAGGGTGGTTTTTGGGGGAAAATCATGGTTTTGGGTTTTTTTCTTCTGATCCAGTTCCTTCTTGGCGTGTTTTTGACGTGTTTTGGGGTCTCCGTTGGATTTTAGTTGGGTTCTTGTTGGTCATCAGTGTGGAAAATGGTAAATAGTTGGTTTTGGTGAACATCAGGTAGGTTTAGTGTGGTTTGGGAGTGCATCTATGGTATTTGGGGTTTTCTTCTGTTTTTTTTTGGGGGGTGATCCTGTTCTTTTTTTTTGTGGTGTTTTTGACGTGTTTTGGGGTCTCTGTTGGGTTTCGTTGCGTTTTCCGTTGTCATCATGTTGGAAAATGTTAAATTGTGGGTTTTGGAGAACATCAGGTAGGTTAAGGGGGACGTTTGGGGTGGATTCATGGTATTTGGGTTTTTCTTTCGTTTTGGGGTGATCCTGTTCTTGTTTGGGGTGTTTTGAACGTGTTTTGGGGTCTCCGTTGGGTTTTGTTGTGTTCTTGTTGGTCATTATATTAAATAGGAGTGGATTGTGGGTGGAGAAGATCAGGTAGGTTTAGGGTGGTTTTGGGGTGGATCTATGGTATTGGTGGATTTTCTTCAAGTTTTTTGTGTGATCCCGTTCTTGTTTGGGGTGTTTTGGACGTGTTTTGGGGTCTCCGTTGTGTTTCGTTGGGTTTTCCATGGTCATCATGGTGGAAAAGTGTAAATTGTGGGTTTTGGAGAAGATCAGGTAGGTTTAGGGTGGTTTTGGGGTGGATCTATGGTTTTGGGGGATTTTCTTCCAGTTTTGGGGGTGATGCCATTCTTGTTTGGGGTGTTTTTTAAGGTTTTTGGGGTCTCTGTTTGGTTTTGTAGGGTTCTCATTGGTCATCATGGTGGAAAAGGGTAAATTGTGGGTTTTGGAGAAGATCAGGTAGGTTTAGGGTGGTTTTGGGGTGGATCTATGGTTTTGGCGTATTTTCTTCCAGATTTGGGGGTGATGCCGATATTTTCTGGGGTGTTTTTGACGTGTTTTGTGGTCTCCATTAGGTTTTGTTGTGTTCTTGTTGGTCATTATGTTAAATAGGAGTGGATTGTGGGTTTTGGAGAAGATCAGGTAGGTTTAGGGTGGTTTTGGGGTGGATCTATGGTTTTGGGGGATTTTCTTCCAGTTTTGGGGGTGATGCCATTCTTGTTTGGGGTGTTTTTTAAGGTTTTTGGGGTCTCTGTTTGGTTTTGTTGGGTTCTCGTTGGTCATCATGGTGGAAAAGGGTACATTGTGGGTTTTGGAGTTGATCAGGTAGGTTTAGGGTGTCTTTGGGGTGGATCTACGGTATTTGGGGTTTTCTTCTATTTTTTGGCATGAAGCTGTTCTTTTTTGGGGTGTTTTTGATGTGTTTTGGGGTCTCCATTGGGTTTTGTTGTGTTCTTGTTGGTCATTATGTTAAATAGGAGTGGATTGTGGGTTTTGGAGAAGATCAGGTAGGTTTAGGGTGGTTTTGGGGTGGATCTATGGTTTTGGCGTATTTTCTTCCAGTTTTGGAGGTGATGCCATTCTTTTTTGGGGTGTTTTTTAAGGTTTTTGGGGTCTCTGTTTGGTTTTGTTGGGTTCTCGTTGGTCATCATGGTGGAAAAGGGTACATTGTGGGTTTTGGAGAACATCAGGTAGGTTTAGGGTGTCTTTGGGGTGGATCTATGGTATTTGGGGTTTTCTTCTATTTTTTGGCATGAAGCTGTTCTTTTTTGGGGTGTTTTTGATGTGTTTTGGGGTCTCCGTTGGGTTTTGTTGTGTTCTTGTTGGTCATTATATTAAATAGGTGTGGATTGTGGGTTTTGGAGAAGATCAGGTAGGTTTAGGGTGGTTTTGGGGTGGATCTATGGTTTTGGGGGATTTTCTTCCAGATTTGGGGGTGATGCCGATATTTTTTGGGGTGTTTTTGACGTGTTTTGGGGTCTCCGTTGTGTTTCATTGGGTTTTCCATGGTCATCATGGTGGAAAAGGGTAAATTGCGGGTTTTGGAAAACTTCAGGTAGTTTTAATTGGACTTTTGGGGTGGATTCATGGTGTTTGTGTTTTTCTTCTGTTTTTTTTTTTTTTTTTTTTTTTTTTTGGGGTGATCTTTTTCTTTTTGGTGTGTTTTTGACATGTTTTCGGGTCTCCGTTGGGTTTCGTTGGGTTGTCGTTTGTCGTTAAGGTCAATGGGAGTGGATTGTGGGGTTTGGAGAAGATCAGGTGAGCTTAGGGTGGTTTTTGGGGGAAAATCATGGTTTTGGGTTTTTTTCTTCTGATCCAGTTCCTTCTTGGCGTGTTTTTGACGTGTTTTGGGGTCTCCGTTGGATTTTAGTTGGGTTCTTGTTGGTCATCAGTGTGGAAAATGGTAAATAGTTGGTTTTGGTGAACATCAGGTAGGTTTAGTGTGGTTTGGGAGTGCATCTATGGTATTTGGGGTTTTCTTCTGTTTTTTTTGGGGGGTGATCCTGTTCTTTTTTTTTGTGGTGTTTTTGACGTGTTTTGGGGTCTCTGTTGGGTTTCGTTGCGTTTTCCGTTGTCATCATGTTGGAAAATGTTAAATTGTGGGTTTTGGAGAACATCAGGTAGGTTAAGGGGGACGTTTGGGGTGGATTCATGGTATTTGGGTTTTTCTTTCGTTTTGGGGTGATCCTGTTCTTGTTTGGGGTGTTTTGAACGTGTTTTGGGGTCTCCGTTGGGTTTTGTTGTGTTCTTGTTGGTCATTATATTAAATAGGAGTGGATTGTGGGTTTTGGAGAAGATCAGGTAGGTTTAGGGTGGTTTTGGGGTGGATCTATGGTATTGGTGGATTTTCTTCAAGTTTTTTGTGTGATCCCGTTCTTGTTTGGGGTGTTTTGGACGTGTTTTGGGGTCTCCGTTGTGTTTCGTTGGGTTTTCCATGGTCATCATGGTGGAAAAGGGTAAATTGTGGGTTTTGGAGAAGATCAGGTAGGTTTAGGGTGGTTTTGGGGTGGATCTATGGTTTTGGGGGATTTTCTTCCAGTTTTGGGGGTGATGCCATTCTTGTTTGGGGTGTTTTTTAAGGTTTTTGGGGTCTCTGTTTGGTTTTGTAGGGTTCTCATTGGTCATCATGGTGGAAAAGGGTAAATTGTGGGTTTTGGAGAAGATCAGGTAGGTTTAGGGTGGTTTTGGGGTGGATCTATGGTTTTGGCGTATTTTCTTCCAGATTTGGGGGTGATGCCGATATTTTCTGGGGTGTTTTTGACGTGTTTTGGGGTCTCCGTTGTGTTTCATTGGGTTTTCCATGGTCATCATGGTGGAAAAGAGTAAATTGTGGGTTTTGGAGAAGATCAGGTAGGTTTAGGGTGGTTTTGGGGTGGATCTATGGTTTTGGGGGATTTTCTTCCAGTTTTGGGGGTGATGCCATTCTTGTTTGGGTTGTGTTTTAAGGTTTTTGGGGTCTCTGTTTGGTTTTGTTGGGTTCTCATTGGTCATCATGGTGGAAAAGGGTACATTGTGGGTTTTGGAGAAGATCAGGTAGGTTTAGGGTGGTTTTGGGGTGGATCTATGGTTTTGGCGTATTTTCTTCCAGTTTTGGGGGTGATGCCGATATTTTTGGGGGTGTTTTTGACGTGTTTTGTGGTCTCCATTAGGTTTTGTTGTGTTCTTGTTGGTCATTATGTTAAATAGGAGTGGATTGTGGGTTTTGGAGAAGATCAGGTAGGTTTAGGGTGGTTTTGGGGTGGATCTATGGTTTTGGGGGATTTTCTTCCAGTTTTGGGGGTGATGCCATTCTTGTTTGGGGTGTTTTTTAAGGTTTTTGGGGTCTCTGTTTGGTTTTGTTGGGTTCTCGTTGGTCATCATGGTGGAAAAGGGTACATTGTGGGTTTTGGAGAACATCAGGTAGGTTTAGGGTGTCTTTGGGGTGGATCTATGGTATTTGGGGTTTTCTTCTATTTTTTGGCATGAAGCTGTTCTTTTTTGGGGTGTTTTTGATGTGTTTTGGGGTCTCCATTGGGTTTTGTTGTGTTCTTGTTTGTCATTATGTTAAATAGGAGTGGATTGTGGGTTTTGGAGAAGATCAGGTAGGTTTAGGGTGGTTTTGGGGTGGATCTATGGTTTTGGCGTATTTTCTTCCAGTTTTGGAGGTGATGCCATTCTTTTTTGGGGTGTTTTTTAAGGTTTTTGGGGTCTCTGTTTGGTTTTGTTGGGTTCTCGTTGGTCATCATGGTGGAAAAGGGTACATTGTGGGTTTTGGAGAACATCAGGTAGGTTTAGGGTGTCTTTGGGGTGGATCTATGGTATTTGGGGTTTTCTTCTATTTTTTGGCATGAAGCTGTTCTTTTTTGGGGTGTTTTTGATGTGTTTTGGGGTCTCCGTTGGGTTTTGTTGTGTTCTTGTTGGTCATTATATTAAATAGGTGTGGATTGTGGGTTTTGGAGAAGATCAGGTAGGTTTAGGGTGGTTTTGGGGTGGATCTATGGTTTTGGGGGATTTTCTTCCAGATTTGGGGGTGATGCCGATATTTTTTGGGGTGTTTTTGACGTGTTTTGGGGTCTCCGTTGTGTTTCATTGGGTTTTCCATGGTCATCATGGTGGAAAAGGGTAAATTGCGGGTTTTGGAGAACTTCAGGTAGTTTTAATTGGACTTTTGGGGTGGATTCATGGTGTTTGTGTTTTTCTTCTGTTTTTTTTTTTTTTTTTTTTTTTTTTTTTTGGGGTGATCTTTTTCTTTTTGGTGTGTTTTTGACATGTTTTGGGGTCTCCGTTGGGTTTCGTTGGGTTGTCGTTTGTCGTTAAGGTCAATGGGAGTGGATTGTGGGGTTTGGAGAAGATCAGGTGAGCTTAGGGTGGTTTTTGGGGGAAAATCATGGTTTTGGGTTTTTTTCTTCTGATCCAGTTCCTTCTTGGCGTGTTTTTGACGTGTTTTGGGGTCTCCGTTGGATTTTAGTTGGGTTCTTGTTGGTCATCAGTGTGGAAAATGGTAAATAGTTGGTTTTGGTGAACATCAGGTAGGTTTAGTGTGGTTTGGGAGTGCATCTATGGTATTTGGGGTTTTCTTCTGTTTTTTTTGGGGGGTGATCCTGTTCTTTTTTTTTGTGGTGTTTTTGACGTGTTTTGGGGTCTCTGTTGGGTTTCGTTGCGTTTTCCGTTGTCATCATGTTGGAAAATGTTAAATTGTGGGTTTTGGAGAACATCAGGTAGGTTAAGGGGGACGTTTGGGGTGGATTCATGGTATTTGGGTTTTTCTTTCGTTTTGGGGTGATCCTGTTCTTGTTTGGGGTGTTTTGAACGTGTTTTGGGGTCTCCGTTGGGTTTTGTTGTGTTCTTGTTGGTCATTATATTAAATAGGAGTGGATTGTGGGTTTTGGAGAAGATCAGGTAGGTTTAGGGTGGTTTTGGGGTGGATCTATGGTATTGGTGGATTTTCTTCAAGTTTTTTGTGTGATCCCGTTCTTGTTTGGGGTGTTTTTGACGTGTTTTGGGGTCTCCGTTGTGTTTCATTGGGTTTTCCATGGTCATCATGGTGGAAAAGGGTAAATTGTGGGTTTTGGAGAAGATCAGGTAGGTTTAGAGTGGTTTTGGGGTGGATCTATGGTTTTGGGGGATTTTCTTCGAGTTTTGGGGCTGATGCCATTCTTGTTTGGGGTGTTTTTTAAGGTTTTTGGGGTCTCCGTTTGGTTTTGTAGGGTTCTCATTGGTCATCATGGTGGAAAAGGGTAAATTGTGGGTTTTGGAGAAGATCAGGTAGGTTTAGGGTGGTTTTGGGGTGGATCTATGGTTTTGGCGTATTTTCTTCCAGATTTGGGGGTGATGCCGATATTTTCTGGGGTGTTTTTGACGTGTTTTGGGGTCTCCGTTGTGTTTCATTGGGTTTTCCATGGTCATCATGGTGGAAAAGAGTAAATTGTGGGTTTTGCAGAACATCAGGTAGGTTTAGGGTGTCTTTGGGGTGGATCTATGGTATTTGGGGTTTTCTTCTATTTTTTGGCATGAAGCTGTTCTTTTTTGGGGTGTTTTTGATGTGTTTTGGGGTCTCCGTGTGGTTTTGTTGTGTTCTCGTTGGTCATTATGTTAAATAGGTGTGGATTGTGGGTTTTGGAGAAGATCAGGTAGGTTTAGGGTGGTTTTGGGGTGGATCTATGGTTTTGGCGTATTTTCTTCCAGATTTGGGGGTGATGCCGATATTTTCTGGGGTGTTTTTGACGTGTTTTGGGGTCTCCATTGGGTTTTGTTGTGTTCTTGTTGGTCATTATGTTAAATAGGAGTGGATTGTGGGTTTTGGAGAAGATCAGGTAGGTTTAGGGTGGTTTTGGGGTGGATCTATGGTTTTGGCGTATTTTCTTCCAGATTTGGGGGTGATGCAGGTATTTTTGGGGGTGTTTTTGACGTGTTTTGTGGTCTCCATTAGGTTTTGTTGTGTTCTTGTTGGTCATTATGTTAAATAGGTGTGGATTGTGGGTTTTGGAGAAGATCAGGTAGGTTTAGGGTGGTTTTGGGGTGGATCTATGGTTTTGGGGGATTTTCTTCCTGTTTTGGAGGTGATGCCATTCTTGTTTGGGGTGTTTTTTAAGGTTTTTGGGGTCTCTGTTTGGTTTTGTTGGGTTCTCGTTGGTCATCATGGTGGAAAAGGGTACATTGTGGGTTTTGGAGAAGATCAGGTAGGTTTAGGGTGTCTTTGGGGTGGATCTATGGTATTTGGGGTTTTCTTCTATTTTTTGGCATGAAGCTGTTCTTTTTTGGGGTGTTCTTGATGTGTTTTGGGGTCTCCATTGGGTTTTGTTGTGTTCTTGTTGGTCATTATGTTAAATAGGAGTGGATTGTGGGTTTTGGAGAAGATCAGGTAGGTTTAGGGTGGTTTTGGGGTGGATCTATGGTTTTGGCGTATTTTCTTCCTGTTTTGGGGGTGATGCCGATATTTTTTGGGGTGTTTTTGACGTGTTTTGTGGTCTCCATTAGGTTTTGTTGTGTTCTTGTTGGTCATTATGTTAAATAATAGTGGATTGTGGGTTTTGGAGAAGATCAGGTAGGTTTAGGGTGGTTTTGGGGTGGATCTATGGTTTTGGCGTATTTTCTTCCAGATTTGGGGGTGATGCCATTCTTGTTTGGGGTGTTTTTTAAGGTTTTTGGGGTCTCTGTTTGGTTTTGTTGGGTTCTCGTTGGTCATCATGGTGGAAAAGGGTACATTGTGGGTTTTGGAGAAGATCAGGTAGGTTTAGGGTGTCTTTGGGGTGGATCTATGGTATTTGGGGTTTTCTTCTATTTTTTGGCATGAAGCTGTTCTTTTTTGGGGTGTTCTTGATGTGTTTTGGGGTCTCCATTGGGTTTTGTTGTGTTCTTGTTGGTCATTATGTTAAATAGGAGTGGATTGTGGGTTTTGGAGAAGATCAGGTAGGTTTAGGGTGGTTTTGGGGTGGATCTATGGTTTTGGCGTATTTTCTTCCTGTTTTGGGGGTGATGCCGATATTTTTTGGGGTGTTTTTGACGTGTTTTGTGGTCTCCATTAGGTTTTGTTGTGTTCTTGTTGGTCATTATGTTAAATAATAGTGGATTGTGGGTTTTGGAGAAGATCAGGTAGGTTTAGGGTGGTTTTGGGGTGGATCTATGGTTTTGGCGTATTTTCTTCCAGATTTGGGGGTGATGCCATTCTTGTTTGGGGTGTTTTTTAAGGTTTTGGGGTCTCTGTTTGGTTTTGTTGGGTTCTCGTTGGTCATCATGGTGGAAAAGGGTAAATTGTGGGTTTTGGAGAACATCAGGTAGGTTTAGGGTGTCTTTGGGGTGGATCTATGGTATTTGGGGTTTTCTTCTATTTTTTGGCATGAAGCTGTTCTTTTTTAGGATGTTTTTGATGTGTTTTGGGGTCTCCATTGGGTTTTGTTGTGTTCTTGTTGGTCATTATGTTAAATAGGAGTGGATTGTGGGTTTTGGAGAAGATCAGGTAGGTTTAGGGTGGTTTTGGGGTGGATCTATGGTTTTGGCGTATTTTCTTCCAGTTTTGGAGGTGATGCCATTCTTTTTTGGGGTGTTTTTTAAGGTTTTTGGTGTCTCTGTTTGGTTTTGTTGGGTTCTCGTTGGTCATCATGGTGGAAAAGGGTACATTGTGGGTTTTGGAGAACATTAGGTAGGTTTAGGGTGTCTTTGGGGTGGATCTATGGTATTTGGGGTTTTCTTCTATTTTTTGGCATGAAGCTGTTCTTTTTTGGGGTGTTTTTGATGTGTTTTGGGGTCTCCGTTGGGTTTTGTTGTGTTCTTGTTGGTCATTATGTTAAATAGGAGTGGATTGTGGGTTTTGGAGAAGATCAGGTAGGTTTAGGGTGGTTTTGGGGTGGATCTATGGTTTTGGGGGATTTTCTTCCAGATTTGGGGGTGATGCCGATATTTTTTGGTGTGTTTTTGACGTGTTTTGGGGTCTCCGTTGTGTTTCGTTGGGTTTTCCATGGTCATCATGGTGGAAAAGGGTAAATTGCGGGTTTTGGAGAACTTCAGGTAGTTTTAATTGGACTTTTGGGGTGGATTCATGGTGTTTGTGTTTTTCTTCTGGTTTTTTTTTTTTTTTTTTTTTTTTTTTGGGGTGATCTTTTTCTTTTTGGTGTGTTTTTGACATGTTTTCGGGTCTCCGTTGGGTTTCGTTGGGTTGTCGTTTGTCGTTAAGGTCAATGGGAGTGGATTGTGGGGTTTGGAGAAGATCAGGTGAGCTTAGGGTGGTTTTTGGGGGAAAATCATGGTTTTGGGTTTTTTTCTTCTGATCCAGTTCCTTCTTGGCGTGTTTTTGACGTGTTTTGGGGTCTCCGTTGGATTTTAGTTGGGTTCTTGTTGGTCATCAGTGTGGAAAATGGTAAATAGTTGGTTTTGGTGAACATCAGGTAGGTTTAGTGTGGTTTGGGAGTGCATCTATGGTATTTGGGGTTTTCTTCTGTTTTTTTTGGGGGGTGATCCTGTTCTTTTTTTTTGTGGTGTTTTTGACGTGTTTTGGGGTCTCTGTTGGGTTTCGTTGCGTTTTCCGTTGTCATCATGTTGGAAAATGTTAAATTGTGGGTTTTGGAGAACATCAGGTAGGTTAAGGGGGACGTTTGGGGTGGATTCATGGTATTTGGGTTTTTCTTTCGTTTTGGGGTGATCCTGTTCTTGTTTGGGGTGTTTTGAACGTGTTTTGGGGTCTCCGTTGGGTTTTGTTGTGTTCTTGTTGGTCATTATATTAAATAGGAGTGGATTGTGGGTTTTGGAGAAGATCAGGTAGGTTTAGGGTGGTTTTGGGGTGGATCTATGGTATTGGTGGATTTTCTTCAAGTTTTTTGTGTGATCCCGTTCTTGTTTGGGGTGTTTTGGACGTGTTTTGGGGTCTCCGTTGTGTTTCGTTGGGTTTTCCATGGTCATCATGGTGGAAAAGGGTAAATTGTGGGTTTTGGAGAAGATCAGGTAGGTTTAGGGTGGTTTTGGGGTGGATCTATGGTTTTGGGGGATTTTCTTCGAGTTTTGGGGGTGATGCCATTCTTGTTTGGGGTGTTTTTTAAGGTTTTTGGGGTCTCTGTTTGGTTTTGTAGGGTTCTCATTGGTCATCATGGTGGAAAAGGGTAAATTGTGGGTTTTGGAGAAGATCAGGTAGGTTTAGGGTGGTTTTGGGGTGGATCTATGGTTTTGGCGTATTTTCTTCCAGATTTGGGGGTGATGCCGATATTTTTTGGGGTGTTTTTGACGTGTTTTGGGGTCTCCATTGGGTTTTGTTGTGTTCTTGTTGGTCATTATGTTAAATAGGTGTGGATTGTGGGTTTTGGAGAAGATCAGGTAGGTTTAGGGTGGTTTTGGGGTGGATCTATGGTTTTGGCGTATTTTCTTCCAGATTTGGGGGTGATGCCGATATTTTCTGGGGTGTTTTTGACGTGTTTTGGGGTCTCCGTTGTGTTTCATTGGGTTTTCCATGGTCATCATGGTGGAAAAGAGTAAATTGTGGGTTTTGGAGAAGATCAGGTAGGTTTAGGGTGGTTTTGGGGTGGATCTATGGTTTTGGGGGATTTTCTTCGAGTTTTGGGGGTGATGCCATTCTTGTTTGGGGTGTTTTTTAAGGTTTTTGAGGTCTCTGTTTGGTTTTGTAGGGTTCTCATTGGTCATCATGGTGGAAAAGGGTAAATTGTGGGTTTTGGAGAAGATCAGGTAGGTTTAGGGTGGTTTTGGGGTGGATCTATGGTTTTGGCGTATTTTCTTCCAGTTTTGGGGGTGATGCCGATATTTTCTGGGGTGTTTTTGACGTGTTTTGTGGTCTCCATTAGGTTTTGTTTTGTTCTTGTTGGTCATTATGTTAAATAGGAGTGGATTGTGGGTTTTGGAGAAGATCAGGTAGGTTTAGGGTGTCTTTGGGGTGGATCTATGGTATTTGGGGTTTTCTTCTATTTTTTGGCATGGAGCTGTTCTTTTTTGGGTTGTTTTTGTTGTGTTTTGGGGTCTCCATTGGGTTTTGTTGTGTTCTTGTTGGTCATTATGTTAAATAGGAGTGGATTGTGGGTTTTGGAGAAGATCAGGTAGGTTTAGGGTGGTTTTGGGGTGGATCTATGGTTTTGGCGTATTTTCTTCCAGTTTTGGAGGTGATGCCATTCTTTTTTGGGGTGTTTTTTAAGGTTTTTGGGGTCTCTGTTTGGTTTTGTTGGGTTCTCGTTGGTCATCATGGTGGAAAAGTGTACATTGTGGGTTTTGGAGAACATCAGGTAGGTTTAGGGTGTCTTTGGGGTGGATCTATGGTATTTGGGGTTTTCTTCTATTTTTTGGCATGAACCTGTTCTTTTTTGGGGTGTTTTTGATGTGTTTTGGGGTCTCCGTTGGGTTTTGTTGTGTTCTTGTTGGTCATTATGTTAAATAGGAGTGGATTGTGGGTTTTGGAGAAGATCAGGTAGGTTTAGGGTGGTTTTGGGGTGGATCTATGGTTTTGGGGGATTTTCTTCCAGATTTGGGGGTGATGCCGATATTTTTTGGGGTGTTTTTGACGTGTTTTGGGGTCTCCGTTGTGTTTCATTGGGTTTTCCATGGTCATCATGGTGGAAAAGTGTAAATTGCGGGTTTTGGAGAACTTCAGGTAGTTTTAATTGGACTTTTGGGGTGGATTCATGGTGTTTGTGTTTTTCTTCTGTTTTTTTTTTTTTTTTTTTTTTTTTTTTTGGGGTGATCTTTTTCTTTTTGGTGTGTTTTTGACATGTTTTGGGGTCTCCGTTGGGTTTCGTTGGGTTGTCGTTTGTCGTTAAGGTCAATGGGAGTGGATTGTGGGGTTTGGAGAAGATCAGGTGAGCTTAGGGTGGTTTTTGGGGGAAAATCATGGTTTTGGGTTTTTTTCTTCTGATCCAGTTCCTTCTTGGCGTGTTTTTGACGTGTTTTGGGGTCTCCGTTGGATTTTAGTTGGGTTCTTGTTGGTCATCAGTGTGGAAAATGGTAAATAGTTGGTTTTGGTGAACATCAGGTAGGTTTAGTGTGGTTTGGGAGTGCATCTATGGTATTTGGGGTTTTCTTCTGTTTTTTTTGGGGGGTGATCCTGTTCTTTTTTTTTGTGGTGTTTTTGACGTGTTTTGGGGTCTCTGTTGGGTTTCGTTGCGTTTTCCGTTGTCATCATGTTGGAAAATGTTAAATTGTGGGTTTTGGAGAACATCAGGTAGGTTAAGGGGGACGTTTGGGGTGGATTCATGGTATTTGGGTTTTTCTTTCGTTTTGGGGTGATCCTGTTCTTGTTTGGGGTGTTTTGAACGTGTTTTGGGGTCTCCGTTGGGTTTTGTTGTGTTCTTGTTGGTCATTATATTAAATAGGAGTGGATTGTGGGTTTTGGAGAAGATCAGGTAGGTTTAGGGTGGTTTTGGGGTGGATCTATGGTATTGGTGGATTTTCTTCAAGTTTTTTGTGTGATCCCGTTCTTGTTTGGGGTGTTTTGGACGTGTTTTGGGGTCTCCGTTGTGTTTCGTTGGGTTTTCCATGGTCATCATGGTGGAAAAGGGTAAATTGTGGGTTTTGGAGAAGATCAGGTAGGTTTAGGGTGGTTTTGGGGTGGATCTATGGTTTTGGGGGATTTTCTTCGAGTTTTGGGGGTGATGCCATTCTTGTTTGGGGTGTTTTTTAAGGTTTTTGGGGTCTCTGTTTGGTTTTGTAGGGTTCTCATTGGTCATCATGGTGGAAAAGGGTAAATTGTGGGTTTTGGAGAAGATCAGGTAGGTTTAGGGTGGTTTTGGGGTGGATCTATGGTTTTGGCGTATTTTCTTCCAAATTTGGGGGTGATGCCGATATTTTTTGGGGTGTTTTTGACGTGTTTTGGGGTCTCCGTTGTGTTTCATTGGGTTTTCCATGGTCATCATGGTGGAAAAGAGTAAATTGTGGGTTTTGCAGAACATCAGGTAGGTTTAGGGTGTCTTTGGGGTGGATCTATGGTATTTGGGGTTTTCTTCTATTTTTTGGCATGAAGCTGTTCTTTTTTGGGGTGTTTTTGATGTGTTTTGGGGTCTCCGTTGGGTTTTGTTGTGTTCTCGTTGGTCATTATGTTAAATAGGTGTGGATTGTGGGTTTTGGAGAAGATCAGGTAGGTTTAGGGTGGTTTTGGGGTGGATCTATGGTTTTGGCGTATTTTCTTCCAGATTTGGGGGTGATGCCGATATTTTCTGGGGTGTTTTTGACGTGTTTTGGGGTCTCCGTTGTGTTTCGTTGGGTTTTCCATGTGTCATCATGGTGGAAAAGGGTAAATTGCGGGTTTTGGAGAACATCAGGTATGTTTAGGGTGGTTTTGGGGTGGATCTATGGTTTTGGCGTATTTTCTTCCAGATTTGGGGGTGATGCCGATATTTTCTGGGGTGTTTTTGACGTGTTTTGAGGTCTCCATTGGGTTTTGTTGTGTTCTTGTTGGTCATTATGTTAAATAGGAGTGGATTGTGGGTTTTGGAGAAGATCAGGTAGGTTTAGGGTGGTTTTGGGGTGGATCTATGGTTTTGGGGGATTTTCTTCGAGTTTTGGGGCTGATGCCATTCTTGTTTGGGGTGTTTTTTAAGGTTTTTGGGGTCTCTGTTTGGTTTTGTAGGGTTCTCATTGGTCATCATGGTGGAAAAGGGTAAATTGTGGGTTTTGGAGAACATCAGGTAGGTTTAGGGTGGTTTTGGGGTGGATCTATGGTTTTGGCGTATTTTCTTCCAGATTTGGGGGTGATGCCGATATTTTTTGGGGTGTTTTTGACGTGTTTTGGGGTCTCCGTTGTGTTTCATTGGGTTTTCCATGGTCATCATGGTGGAAAAGAGTAAATTGTGGGTTTTGCAGAACATCAGGTAGGTTTAGGGTGTCTTTGGGGTGGATCTATGGTATTTGGGGTTTTCTTCTATTTTTTGGCATGAAGCTGTTCTTTTTTGGGGTGTTTTTGATGTGTTTTGGGGTCTCCGTTGGGTTTTGTTGTGTTCTCGTTGGTCATTATGTTAAATAGGTGTGGATTGTGGGTTTTGGAGAAGATCAGGTAGGTTTAGGGTGGTTTTGGGGTGGATCTATGGTTTTGGCGTATTTTCTTCCAGATTTGGGGGTGATGCCGATATTTTCTGGGGTGTTTTTGATGTGTTTTGGGGTCTCCGTTGGGTTTTGTTGTGTTCTCGTTGGTCATTATGTTAAATAGGTGTGGATTGTGGGTTTTGGAGAAGATCAGGTAGGTTTAGGGTGGTTTTGGGGTGGATCTATGGTTTTGGCGTATTTTCTTCCAGATTTGGGGGTGATGCCGATATTTTCTGGGGTGTTTTTGACGTGTTTGGGGTCTCCATTGGGTTTTGTTGTGTTCTTGTTGGTCATTATGTTAAATAGGAGTGGATTGTGGGTTTTGGAGAAGATCAGGTAGGTTTAGGGTGGTTTTGGGGTGGATCTATGGTTTTGGGGATTTCTTCCTGTTTTGGGGGTGATGCCATTCTTGTTTGGGGTGTTTTTTAGGTTTTTGAGGTCTCTGTTTGGTTTTGTTGGGTTCTCGTTGGTCATCATGGTGGAAAAGGGTACATTGTGGGTTTTGGAGAAGATCAGGTAGGTTTAGGGTGGTTTTGGGGTGGATCTATGGTATTTGGGGTTTTCTTCTATTTTTTGGCATGAAGCTGTTCTTTTTTGGGGTGTTTTTGATGTGTTTTGGGGTCTCCATTGGGTTTTGTTGTGTTCTTGTTGGTCATTATGTTAAATAGGAGTGGATTGTGGGTTTTGGAGAAGATCAGGTAGGTTTAGGGGTGGTTTTGGGGTGGATCTATGGTTTTGGCGTATTTTCTTCCTTGTTTTGGGGGTGATGCCGATATTTTTTGGGGTGTTTTTGACGTGTTTTGTGGTCTCCATTAGGTTTTGTTGTGTTCTTGTTGGTCATTATGTTAAATAGGTGTGGATTGTGGGTTTTGGAGAAGATCAGGTAGGTTTAGGGTGGTTTTGGGGTGATCTATGGTTTTGGGGGATTTTCTTCCAGTTTTGGGGGTGATGCCATTCTTGTTTGGGGTGTTTTTTAAGGTTTTGGGGTCTCTGTTTGGTTTTGTTGGGTTCTCGTTGGTCATCATGGTGGAAAAGGGTAAATTGTGGGTTTTGGAGAAGATCAGGTAGGTTTAGGGTGTCTTTGGGGTGGATCTTATGGTATTTGGGGTTTTCTTCTATTTTTTGGCATGAAGCTGTTCTTTCTGGGGTGTTTTTGATGTGTTTTGGGGTCTCCGTTGGGTTTTGTTGTGTTCTTGTTGGTCATTATGTTAAATAGGAGTGGATTGTGGGTTTTGGAGAAGATCAGGTAGGTTTAGGGTGGTTTTGGGGTGGATCTATGGTTTTGGCGTATTTTCTTCCAGATTTGGGGGTGATGCCGATATTTTCTGGGGTGTTTTTGACGTGTTTTGGGGTCTCCGTTGTGTTTCGTTGGGTTTTCCATGGTCATCATGGTGGAAAAGGGTAAATTGTGGGTTTTGGAGAAGATCAGGTAGGTTTAGGGTGGTTTTGGGGTGGATCTATGGTTTTTGGGGGATTTTCTTCGAGTTTTGGGGGTGATGCCATTCTTGTTTGGGGTGTTTTTTAAGGTTTTTGGGGTCTCTGTTTGGTTTTGTAGGGTTCTCATTGGTCATCATGGTGGAAAAGGGTAAATTGTGGGTTTGGAGAAGATCAGGTAGGTTTAGGGTGGTTTTGGGGTGGATCTATGGTTTGGCGTATTTTCTTCCAGATTTGGGGGTGATGCCGATATTTTTTGGGTGTTTTTGACGTGTTTTGGGGTCTCCATTGGGTTTTGTTGTGTTCTTGTTGGTCATTATGTTAAATAGGTGTGGATTGTGGGTTTTGGAGAAGATCAGGTAGGTTTAGGGTGGTTTTGGGGTGGATCTATGGTTTTGGCGTATTTTCTTCCAGATTTGGGGGTGATGCCGATATTTTCTGGGGTGTTTTTGACGTGTTTTGGGGTCTCCGTTGTGTTTCATTGGGTTTTCCATGGTCATCATGGTGGAAAAGAGTAAATTGTGGGTTTTGGAGAAGATCAGGTAGGTTTAGGGTGGTTTTGGGGTGGATCTATGGTTTTGGGGGATTTTCTTCGAGTTTTGGGGGTGATGCCATTCTTGTTTGGGGTGTTTTTTAAGGTTTTTGAGGTCTCTGTTTGGTTTTGTAGGGTTCTCATTGGTCATCATGGTGGAAAAGGGTAAATTGTGGGTTTTGGAGAAGATCAGGTAGGTTTAGGGTGGTTTTGGGTGGATCTATGGTTTTGGCGTATTTTCTTCCAGTTTTGGGGGTGATGCCGATATTTTCTGGGGTGTTTTTGACGTGTTTTGTGGTCTCCATTAGGTTTTGTTTTGTTCTTGTTGGTCATTATGTTAAATAGGAGTGGATTGTGGGTTTTGGAGAAGATCAGGTAGGTTTAGGGTGTCTTTGGGGTGGATCTATGGTATTTGGGGTTTTCTTCTATTTTTTGGCATGGAGCTGTTCTTTTTTGGGTTGTTTTTGTTGTGTTTTGGGGTCTCCATTGGGTTTTGTTGTGTTCTTGTTGGTCATTATGTTAAATAGGAGTGGATTGTGGGTTTTGGGAGAAGATCAGGTAGGTTTAGGGTGGTTTTGGGGTGGATCTATGGTTTTGGCGTATTTTCTTCCAGTTTTGGAGGTGATGCCATTCTTTTTTGGGGTGTTTTTTAAGGTTTTTGGGGTCTCTGTTTGGTTTTGTTGGGTTCTCGTTGGTCATCATGGTGGAAAAGGGTACATTGTGGGTTTTGGAGAACATCAGGTAGGTTTAGGGTGTCTTTGGGGTGGATCTATGGTATTTGGGGTTTTCTTCTATTTTTTGGCATGAACCTGTTCTTTTTTGGGGTGTTTTTGATGTGTTTTGGGGTCTCCGTTGGGTTTTGTTGTGTTCTTGTTGGTCATTATGTTAAATAGGAGTGGATTGTGGGTTTGGAGAAGATCAGGTAGGTTTAGGGTGGTTTTGGGGTGGATCTATGGTTTTGGGGGATTTTCTTCCAGATTTGGGGGTGATGCCGATATTTTTTGGGGTGTTTTTTGACGTGTTTTGGGGTCTCCGTTGTGTTTCATTGGGTTTTCCATGGTCATCATGGTGGAAAAGTGTAAATTGCGGGTTTTGGAGAACTTCAGGTAGTTTAATTGGACTTTTGGGGTGGATTCATGGTGTTTGTGTTTTTCTTCTGTTTTTTTTTTTTTTTTTTTTTTTTTTTGGGTGATCTTTTTCTTTTTGGTGTGTTTTTGACATGTTTTGGGGTCTCCGTTGGGTTTCGTTGGGTTGTCGTTTGTCGTTAAGGTCAATGGGAGTGGATTGTGGGGTTTGGAGAAGATCAGGTGAGCTTAGGGTGGTTTTTGGGGGAAAATCATGGTTTTGGGTTTTTTTCTTCTGATCCAGTTCCTTCTTGGCGTGTTTTTGACGTGTTTTGGGTCTCCGTTGGATTTTAGTTGGTTCTTGTTGGTCATCAGTGTGGAAAATGGTAAATAGTTGGTTTTGGTGAACATCAGGTAGGTTTAGTGTGGTTTGGGAGTGCATCTATGGTATTTGGGGTTTTCTTCTGTTTTTTTTGGGGGGTGATCCTGTTCTTTTTTTTTGTGGTGTTTTTGACGTGTTTTGGGGTCTCTGTTGGGTTTCGTTGCGTTTTCCGTTGTCATCATGTTGGAAAATGTTAAATTGTGGGTTTTGGAGAACATCAGGTAGGTTAAGGGGGACGTTTGGGGTGGATTCATGGTATTTGGGTTTTTCTTTCGTTTTGGGGTGATCCTGTTCTTGTTTGGGGTGTTTTGAACGTGTTTTGGGTCTCCGTTGGGTTTTGTTGTGTTCTTGTTGGTCATTATATTAAATAGGAGTGGATTGTGGGTTTTGGAGAAGATCAGGTAGGTTTAGGGTGGTTTTGGGGTGGATCTATGGTATTGGTGGATTTTCTTCAAGTTTTTTGTGTGATCCCGTTCTTGTTTGGGGTGTTTTGGACGTGTTTTGGGGTCTCCGTTGTGTTTCGTTGGGTTTTCCATGGTCATCATGGTGGAAAAGGGTAAATTGTGGGTTTTGGAGAAGATCAGGTAGGTTTAGGGTGGTTTTGGGGTGGATCTATGGTTTTGGGGGATTTTCTTCGAGTTTTGGGGGTGATGCCATTCTTGTTTGGGGTGTTTTTTAAGGTTTTTGGGGTCTCTGTTTGGTTTTGTAGGGTTCTCATTGGTCATCATGGTGGAAAAGGGTAAATTGTGGGTTTTGGAGAAGATCAGGTAGGTTTAGGGTGGTTTTGGGGTGGATCTATGGTTTTGGCGTATTTTCTTCCAAATTTGGGGGTGATGCCGATATTTTTTGGGGTGTTTTTGACGTGTTTTGGGGTCTCCGTTGTGTTTCATTGGTTTTTCCATGGTCATCATGGTGGAAAAGAGTAAATTGTGGGTTTTGCAGAACATCAGGTAGGTTTAGGGTGTCTTTGGGGTGGATCTATGGTATTTGGGGTTTTCTTCTATTTTTTGGCATGAAGCTGTTCTTTTTTGGGGTGTTTTGATGTGTTTTGGGGTCTCCGTTGGGTTTTGTTGTGTTCTCGTTGGTCATTATGTTAAATAGGTGTGGATTGTGGGTTTTGGAGAAGATCAGGTAGGTTTAGGGGTGGTTTTGGGGTGGATCTATGGTTTTGGCGTATTTTCTTCCAGATTTGGGGGTGATGCCGATATTTTCTGGGGTGTTTTTGACGTGTTTTGGGGTCTCCGTTGTGTTTCGTTGGGTTTTCCATGTGTCATCATGGTGGAAAAGGGTAAAATTGCGGGTTTTGGAGAACATCAGGTATGTTTAGGGTGGTTTTGGGTGGATCTATGGTTTTGGCGTATTTTCTTCCAGATTTGGGGGTGATGCCGATATTTTCTGGGGTGTTTTTGACGTGTTTTGAGGTCTCCATTGGGTTTTGTTGTGTTCTTGTTGGTCATTATGTTAAATAGGAGTGGATTGTGGGTTTTGGAGAAGATCAGGTAGGTTTAGGGTGGTTTTGGGGTGGATCTATGGTTTTGGGGGATTTTCTTCGAGTTTTGGGGCTGATGCCATTCTTGTTTGGGGTGTTTTTTAAAGGTTTTTGGGGTCTCTGTTTGGTTTTGTAGGGTTCTCATTGGTCATCATGGTGGAAAAGGGTAAATTGTGGGTTTTGGAGAACATCAGGTAGGTTTAGGGTGGTTTGGGGTGGATCTATGGTTTTGGCGTATTTTCTTCCAGATTTGGGGGTGATGCCGATATTTTTTGGGGTGTTTTTGACGTGTTTTGGGGTCTCCGTTGTGTTTCATTGGGTTTTCCATGGTCATCATGGTGGAAAAGAGTAAATTGTGGGTTTTGCAGAACATCAGGTAGGTTTAGGGTGTCTTTGGGGTGGATCTATGGTATTTGGGGTTTTCTTCTATTTTTTTGGCATGAAGCTGTTCTTTTTTGGGGTGTTTTTGATGTGTTTTGGGGTCTCCGTTGGGTTTTGTTGTGTTCTCGTTGGTCATTATGTTAAATAGGTGTGGATTGTGGGTTTTGGGAGAAGATCAGGTAGGTTTAGGGTGGTTTTGGGGTGGATCTATGGTTTTGGGCGTATTTTCTTCCAGATTTGGGGGTGATGCCGATATTTTCTGGGGTGTTTTTGATGTGTTTTGGGGTCTCCGTTGGGTTTTGTTGTGTTCTCGTTGGTCATTATGTTAAATAGGTGTGGGATTGTGGGTTTTGGAGAAGATCAGGTAGGTTTAGGGTGGTTTTGGGGTGGATCTATGGTTTTGGCGTATTTTCTTCCAGATTTGGGGGTGATGCCGATATTTTCTGGGGTGTTTTTGACGTGTTTTGGGGTCTCCATTGGGTTTTGTTGTGTTCTTGTTGGTCATTATGTTAAATAGGAGTGGATTGTGGGTTTTGGAGAAGATCAGGTAGGTTTAGGGTGGTTTTGGGGTGGATCTATGGTTTTGGGGGATTTTCTTCCTGTTTTGGGGGTGATGCCATTCTTGTTTGGGGTGTTTTTTAAGGTTTTTGAGGTCTCTGTTTGGTTTTGTTGGGTTCTCGTTGGTCATCATGGTGGAAAAGGGTACATTGTGGGTTTTGGAGAAGATCAGGTAGGTTTAGGGTGGTTTTGGGGTGGATCTATGGTATTTGGGGTTTTCTTCTATTTTTTGGCATGAAGCTGTTCTTTTTTGGGTGTTTTTGATGTGTTTTGGGGTCTCCATTGGGTTTTGTTGTGTTCTTGTTGGTCATTATGTTAAATAGGAGTGGATTGTGGGTTTTGGAGAAGATCAGGTAGGTTTAGGGTGGTTTTGGGGTGGATCTATGGTTTTGGCGTATTTTCTTCCTGTTTTGGGGGTGATGCCGATATTTTTTGGGTGTTTTTGACGTGTTTTGTGGTCTCCATTAGGTTTTGTTGTGTTCTTGTTGGTCATTATGTTAAATAGGTGTGGATTGTGGGTTTTGGAGAGATCAGGTAGGTTTAGGGTGGTTTTGGGGTGGATCTATGGTTTTGGGGGATTTTCTTCCAGTTTTGGGGTGATGCCATTCTTGTTTGGGGTGTTTTTTAAGGTTTTTGGGGTCTCTGTTTGGTTTTGTTGGGTTCTCGTTGGTCATCATGGTGGAAAAGGGTAAATTGTGGGTTTTGGAGAAGATCAGGTAGGTTTAGGGTGTCTTTGGGGTGGATCTATGGTATTTGGGGTTTTCTTCTATTTTTTGGCATGAAGCTGTTCTTTTCTGGGGTGTTTTTGATGTGTTTTGGGGTCTCCGTTGGGTTTTGTTGTGTTCTTGTTGGTCATTATGTTAAATAGGAGTGGATTGTGGGTTTTGGAGAAGATCAGGTAGGTTTAGGGTGGTTTTGGGGTGGATCTATGGTTTTGGGGGATTTTCTTCCAGATTTGGGGGTGATGCCGATATTTTTTGGGGTGTTTTTGACGTGTTTTGGGGTCTCCGTTGTGTTTTATTGGGTTTTCCATGGTCATCATGGTGGAAAAGGGTAAATTGCGGGTTTTGGAGAACTTCAGGTAGTTTTAATTGGACTTTTGGGTGGATTCATGGTGTTTGTGTTTTCTTCTGTTTTTTTTTTTTTTTTTTTTTTTTTGGGGTGATCTTTTTCTTTTGGTGTGTTTTTGACATGTTTTCGGGTCTCCGTTGGGTTTCGTTGGGTTGTCGTTTGTCGTTAAGGTCAATGGGAGTGGATTGTGGGGTTTGGAGAAGATCAGGTGAGCTTAGGGTGGTTTTTGGGGGAAAATCATGGTTTTGGGTTTTTTTCTTCTGATCCAGTTCCTTCTTGGCGTGTTTTTGACGTGTTTTGGGGTCTCCGTTGGATTTTAGTTGGGTTCTTGTTGGTCATCAGTGTGGAAAATGGTAAATAGTTGGTTTTGGTGAACATCAGGTAGGTTTAGTGTGGTTTGGGAGTGCATCTATGGTATTTGGGGTTTTCTTCTGTTTTTTTTGGGGGGTGATCCTGTTCTTTTTTTTGTGGTGTTTTTGACGTGTTTTGGGGTCTCTGTTGGGTTTCGTTGCGTTTTCCGTTGTCATCATGTTGGAAAAAGTTAAATTGTGGGTTTTGGAGAACATCAGGTAGGTTAAGGGGGACGTTTGGGGTGGATTCATGGTATTTGGGTTTTTCTTTCGTTTTGGGGTGATCCTGTTCTTGTTTGGGGTGTTTTGAACGTGTTTTGGGGTCTCCGTTGGGTTTTGTTGTGTTCTTGTTGGTCATTATATTAAATAGGAGTGGATTGTGGGTTTTGGAGAAGATCAGGTAGGTTTAGGGTGGTTTTGGGGTGGATCTATGGTATTGGTGGATTTTCTTCAAGTTTTTTGTGTGATCCCGTTCTTGTTTGGGGTGTTTTGGACGTGTTTTGGGGTCTCCGTTGTGTTTCGTTGGGTTTTCCATGGTCATCATGGTGGAAAAGGGTAAATTGTGGGTTTTGGAGAAGATCAGGTAGGTTTAGGGTGGTTTTGGGGTGGATCTATGGTTTTGGGGGATTTTCTTCGAGTTTTGGGGGTGATGCCATTCTTGTTTGGGGTGTTTTTAAGGTTTTTGGGGTCTCTGTTTGGTTTTGTAGGGTTCTCATTGGTCATCATGGTGGAAAAGGGTAAATTGTGGGTTTTGGAGAAGATCAGGTAGGTTTAGGGTGGTTTTGGGGTGGATCCATGGTTTTGGCGTATTTTCTTCCAAATTTGGGGGTGATGCCGATATTTTTTGGGGTGTTTTTGACGTGTTTTGGGGTCTCCGTTGTGTTTCATTGGGTTTTCCATGGTCATCATGGTGGAAAAGAGTAAATTGTGGGTTTTGCAGAACATCAGGTAGGTTTAGGGTGTCTTTGGGGTGGATCTATGGTATTTGGGGTTTTCTTCTATTTTTTGGCATGAAGCTGTTCTTTTTTGGGGTGTTTTTGATGTGTTTTGGGGTCTCCGTTGGGTTTTGTTGTGTTCTCGTTGGTCATTATGTTAAATAGGTGTGGATTGTGGGTTTTGGAGAAGATCAGGTAGGTTTAGGGTGGTTTTGGGGTGGATCTATGGTTTTGGCGTATTTTCTTCCAGATTTGGGGGTGATGCCGATATTTTCTGGGGTGTTTTTGACGTGTTTTGGGGTCTCCGTTGTGTTTCGTTGGGTTTTCCATGTGTCATCATGGTGGAAAAAGGGTAAATTGCGGGTTTTGGAGAACATCAGGTATGTTTAGGGTGGTTTTGGGGTGGATCTATGGTTTTGGCGTATTTTCTTCCAGATTTGGGGGTGATGCCGATATTTTCTGGGGTGTTTTTGACGTGTTTTGAGGTCTCCATTGGGTTTTGTTGTGTTCTTGTTGGTCATTATGTTAAATAGGAGTGGATTGTGGGTTTTGGAGAAGATCAGGTAGGTTTAGGGTGGTTTTGGGTGGATCTATGGTTTTTGGGGGATTTTCTTCGAGTTTTGGGGCTGATGCCATTCTTGTTTGGGGTGTTTTTTAAGGTTTTTGGGGTCT
>NW_028181031.1:0-43585 GCF_964211825.1 Aythya ferina
GGAAAACCAAATGAAAACACAACGGAGACCCCAAAACACGTCAAAAAACAACACAAAAAGTCCAAGGGATCATCCCCCCCCCCCCAAAAAAAAAAAAAAAAAAAAAAACTGAGTACCATATATCCACCCCAAAACCACCCTAAAACTACCTGATATTCTACAAAACCCACCATTTACACTTTTCCACCATGATGACCAACGAGAAGCCAACAAAACCAAACAGAGACACCAAAAACCTTAAAAAACACCCCAAACAAAAATGGCATCACCCCCAAAACTGGAAGAAAATCCGCCAAAACCATAGATCCACCCCAAAACCACCCTAAACCCACCTGATGTTCTCCAAAACCCACAATCCACTCCTATTTAACATAATGACAAACAAGAACACAACAAAACCTAATGGAGACCCCAAAACACGTCAAAAACACCCCAGAAAATATCGGTATCACCCCCAAAACTGGAAGAAAATACGCCAAAACCATAGATCCACCCCAAACCACCCTAAACCTAACTGATGTTCTCCAAAACCCAAAATTTACACTTTTCCAACACGATGACCAACGAGAACCCAACAAAACCCAACAGAGACCCCAAAAAACGTCAAAAAACACCCCAAACAAGAACGGCATCACCCCCAAAACTGGAAGAAAATACGCCAAAACCATAGATCCACCCCAAAACCACCCTAAACCTACCTGATGTTCTCCAAAACCCCACAATCCACACCTATTTAACATAATGACAAACAAGAACACAACAAAACCTAATGGAGACCCCAAAACACGTCAAAAACACCCCAACAAATATCGGCATCACCCCCAAAACTGGAAGAAATACGCCAAAACCATAGATCCACCCCAAAACCACCCTAAACCTACCTGATCTTCTCCAAAACCCACAATCCACTCCTATTTAACATAATGACAAACAAGAACACAACAAAACCTAATGGAGACCCCAAAAAACGTCAAAAACACCCCAAACAAGAACGGCATCACCCCCAAAACTGGAAGAAAATCCCCCAAAACCATAGATCCACCCCAAAACCACCCTAAACCTACCTGATCTTCTCCAAAACCCACAATCCACTCCTATTTAACATAATGACAAACAAGAACACAACAAAACCTAATGGAGACCCCAAAACACGTCAAAAACACCCCAACAAATATCGGCATCACCCCCAAAACTGGAAGAAAATCCGCCAAAACCATAGACCCACCCCAAAACCACCCTAAACCTACCTGATGTTCTCCAAAACCCACAATCCACTCCTATTTAACATAATGACAAACAAGAACACAACAAAACCTAATGGAGACCCCAAAACACGTCAAAAACACCCCAGAAAATATCGGCATCACCCCCAAAACTGGAAGAAAATACGCCAAAACCATAGATCCACCCCAAAACCACCCGAAACCTACCTGATGTTCTCCAAAACCCACAATTTACACTTTTCCAACACGATGACCAACGAGAACCCTACAAAACCCAACGGAGACCCCAAAACACGTTAAAAAACACCCCAAAAAAGAACGGCATCACCCCCAAAACTGGAAGAAAACCCCAAATACCATAGATCCACCCCAAGGACACCCTAAACCTACCTGATGTTCTCCTAATCCCAAAGCACACTCCCAACCAACATAAAACGCATTAGGAACTCAACGAAACGCAACGGAAACCCCAAAACACTTCAAAATCACACGAAGAAAGGAGAGGATCACTCTCCAAAATAGAAGAAAACCCCAAATACCATGAATCCACGCGAAAAGTCCCCCTAAACCTACCTGAAGTTCTCCAAAACCCACAATTTACCCTTTTACAACACGATGACCATGGAAAACCAAATGAAACACAACGGAGACCCCAAAACACGTCAAAAACAACACAAAAAGTCCAGGATCATCCCCCCCCCCCAAAAAAAAAAAAAAAAAAAAAAAACTGAGTACCATATATCCACCCAAAAACCAACCTAAACCTACCTGATATTCTACAAAACCCACAATTTACACTTTTCCACCATGATGACCAACGAGAAGCCAACAAAACCAAACAGAGACACCAAAAACCTTAAAAAACACCCCAAACAAAAATGGCATCACCGCCAAAACTGGAAGAAAATCCCCCAAAACCATAGATCCACCCCAAAACCACCCTAAACCTAACTGATGTTCTCCAAAACCCACAATTTACACTTTTCCAACACGATGACCAACGAGAACACAACAAAACCAAACAGAGACCCCAAAAAACGTCAAAAACACCCCAAACAAGAACGGCATCACCCCCAAAACTCGAAGAAAATCCCCCAAAACCATAGATCCACCCCAAAACCACCCTAAACCTACCTGATCTTCTCCAAAAACCACAATCCACTCCTATTTAACATAATGACAAACAAGAACACAACAAAACCTAATGGAGACCCCAAAACACGTCAAAAACACCCCAACAAATATCGGCATCACCCCCAAAACTGGAAGAAAATCCGCCAAAACCATAGATCCACCCCAAAACCACGCTAAACCCACCTGATGTTCTCCAAAACCCACAATCCACTCCTATTTAACATAATGACAAACAAGAACACAACAAAACCTAATGGAGACCCCAAAACACGTCAAAAACACCCCAGAAAATATCGGTATCACCCCCAAAACTGGAAGAAAATACGCCAAAACCATAGACCCACCCCAAAACCACCCTAAACCTACCTGATGTTCTCCAAAACCCAAAATTTACACTTTTCCAACACGATGACCAACGAGAACCCAACAAAACCCAACAGAGACCCCAAAAAACGTCAAAAACACCCCAAACAAGAACGGCATCACCCCCAAAACTGGAAGAAAATACGCCAAAACCATAGATCCACCCCAAAACCACCCTAAACCTACCTGATGTTCTCCAAAACCCACAATCCACACCTATTTAACATAATGACAAACAAGAACACAACAAAACCTAATGGAGACCCCAAAACACGTCAAAAACACCCCAACAAATATCGGCATCACCCCCAAAACTGGAAGAAAATACGCCAAAACCATAGATCCACCCCAAAACCACCCTAAACCTACCTGATCTTCTCCAAAACCCACAATCCACTCCTATTTAACATAATGACAAACAAGAACACAACAAAACCTAATGGAGACCCCAAAAAACGTCAAAAACACCCCAAACAAGAACGGCATCACCCCCAAAACTGGAAGAAAATCCCCCAAAACCATAGATCCACCCCAAAACCACCCTAAACCTACCTGATCTTCTCCAAAACCCACAATCCACTCCTATTTAACATAATGACAAACAAGAACACAACAAAACCTAATGGAGACCCCAAAACACGTCAAAAACACCCCAACAAATATCGGCATCACCCCCAAAACTGGAAGAAAATACGCCAAAACCATAGACCCACCCCAAAACCACCCGAAACCTACCTGATGTTCTCCAAAACCCACAATCCACTCCTATTTAACATAATGACAAACAAGAACACAACAAAACCTAATGGAGACCCCAAAACACGTCAAAAACACCCCAGAAAATATCGGCATCACCCCCAAAACTGGAAGAAAATACGCCAAAACCATAGATCCACCCCAAAACCACCCGAAACCTACCTGATGTTCTCCAAAACCCACAATTTACACTTTTCCAACACGATGACCAACGAGAACCCTACAAAACCCAACGGAGACCCCAAAACACGTTAAAAACACCCCAAAAAAGAACGGCATCACCCCCAAAACTGGAAGAAAACCCCAAATACCATAGATCCACCCCAAGGACACCCTAAACCTACCTGATGTTCTCCTAATCCCAAAGCACACTCCCAACCAACATAAAACGCATTAGGAACTCAACGAAACGCAACGGAAACCCCAAAACACTTCAAAATCACACGAAGAAAGGAGAGGATCACTCTCCAAAATAGAAGAAAACCCCAAATACCATGAATCCACGCGAAAAGTCCCCCTAAACCTACCTGAAGTTCTCCAAAACCCACAATTTACCCTTTTACAACACGATGACCATGGAAAACCAAATGAAACACAACGGAGACCCCAAAACACGTCAAAAACAACACAAAAGTCCAGGATCATCCCCCCCCCCAAAAAAAAAAAAAAAAAAAAAAAAAACTGAGTACCATATATCCACCCAAAAACCAACCTAAACCTACCTGATATTCTACAAAACCCACAATTTACACTTTTCCACCATGATGACCAACGAGAAGCCAACAAAACCAAACAGAGACACCAAAAACCCTTAAAAAACACCCCAAACAAAAATGGCATCACCGCCAAAACTGGAAGAAAATCCCCCAAAACCATAGATCCACCCCAAAACCACCCTAAACCTAACTGATGTTCTCCAAAACCCACAATTTACACTTTTCCAACACGATGACCAACGAGAACACAACAAAACCAAACAGAGACCCCAAAAAACGTCAAAAACACCCCAAACAAGAACGGCATCACCCCCAAAACTCGAAGAAAATCCGCCAAAACCATAGATCCACCCCAAAACCACCCTAAACCTACCTGATGTTCTCCAAAACCCACAATCCACTCCTATTTAACATAATGACAAACAAGAACACAACAAAACCTAATGGAGACCCCAAAAAACGTCAAAAACACCCCAACAAATATCGGCATCACCCCCAAAACTGGAAGAAAATCCGCCAAAACCATAGATCCACCCCAAAACCACGCTAAACCCACCTGATGTTCTCCAAAACCCACAATCCACTCCTATTTAACATAATGACAAACAAGAACACAACAAAACCTAATGGAGACCCCAAAACACGTCAAAAACACCCCAGAAAATATCGGTATCACCCCCAAAACTGGAAGAAAATACGCCAAAACCATAGACCCACCCCAAAACCACCCTAAACCTACCTGATGTTCTCCAAAACCCAAAATTTACACTTTTCCAACACGATGACCAACGAGAACCCAACAAAACCCAACAGAGACCCCAAAAAACGTCAAAAACACCCCAAACAAGAACGGCATCACCCCAAAACTGGAAGAAAACCCCAAATACCATAGATCCACCCCAAGGACACCCTAAACCTACCTGATGTTCTCCTAATCCCAAAGCACACTCCCAACCAACATAAAACGCATTAGGAACTCAACGAAACGCAACGGAAACCCCAAAACACTTCAAAATCACACGAAGAAAGGAGAGGATCACTCTCCAAAATAGAAGAAAACCCCAAATACCATGAATCCACGCGAAAAGTCCCCCTAAACCTACCTGAAGTTCTCCAAAACCCACAATTTACCCTTTTACAACACGATGACCATGGAAAACCAAATGAAACACAACGGAGACCCCAAAACACGTCAAAAACAACACAAAAAGTCCAGGATCATCCCCCCCCCAAAAAAAAAAAAAAAAAAAAAAAACTGAGTACCATATATCCACCCCAAAACCACCCTAAACCTACCTGATATTCTACAAAACCCACAATTTACACTTTTCCACCATGATGACCAACGAGAAGCCAACAAAACCAAACAGAGACCCCAAAAACCTTAAAAAAACACCCCAAACAAAAATGGCATCACCCCCAAAACTGGAAGAAAATACGCCAAAACCATAGATCCACCCCAAAACCACCCTAAACCTACTGATGTTCTCCAAAACCCAAAATTTACACTTTTCCAACACGATGACCAACGAGAACACAACAAAACCCAACAGAGACCCCAAAAAACGTCAAAAACACCCCAAACAAGAACGGCATCACCCCCAAAACTCGAAGAAAATCCGCCAAAACCATAGATCCACCCCAAAACCACCCTAAACCTACCTGATGTTCTCCAAAACCCACAATCCACTCCCTATTTAACATAATGACAAACAAGAACACAACAAAACCTAATGGAGACCCCAAAAAAACGTCAAAAACACCCCAACAAATATCGGCATCACCCCCAAAACAGGAAGAAAATCCGCCAAAACCCATGGATCCACCCCAAAACCACCCTAAACCCACCTGATGTTCTCCAAAACCCACAATCCACTCCTATTTAACATAATGACAAACAAGAACACAACAAAACCTAATGGAGACCCCAAAACACGTCAAAAACACCCCAGAAAATATCGGTATCACCCCAAAACTGGAAGAAAATACACCAAAACCATAGATCCACCCCAAAACCACCCTAAACCTACCTGATGTTCTCCAAAACCCACAATTTACACTTTTCCAACACGATGACCAACGAGAACCCTACAAAACCCAACGGAGACCCCAAAACACGTTAAAAACACCCCAAAAAAGAACGGCATCACCCCCAAAACTGGAAGAAAACCCCAAATACCATAGATCCACCCCAAGGACACCCTAAACCTACCTGATGTTCTCCTAATCCCAAAGCACACTCCCCAACCAACATAAAACGCATTAGGAACTCAACGAAACGCAACGGAAACCCCAAAACACTTCAAAATCACACGAAGAAAGGAGAGGATCACTCTCCAAAATAGAAGAAAACCCCAAATACCATGAATCCACGCGAAAAGTCCCCCTAAACCTACCTGAAGTTCTCCAAAACCCACAATTTACCCTTTTACAACACGATGACCATGGAAAACCAAATGAAACACAACGGAGACCCCAAAACACGTCAAAAACAACACAAAAAGTCCAGGATCATCCCCCCCCCCCCCCCCACAAAAAAAAAAAAAAACTGAGTACCATATATCCACCCCAAAACCACCCTAAACCTACCTGATATTCTACAAAACCCACAATTTACACTTTTCCACCATGATGACCAACGAGAAGCCAAACAAAACCAAACAGAGACACCAAAAACCTTAAAAAACACCCCAAACAAAAATGGCATCACCCCCAAAACTGGAAGAAAATCCCCCAAAACCATAGATCCACCCCAAAACCACCCTAAACCTAACTGATGTTCTCCAAAACCCACAATTTACACTTGTCCAACACGATGACCAACGAGAACACAACAAAACCCAACAGAGACCCCAAAAAACGTCAAAAACACCCCAAACAAGAACGGCATCACCCCCAAAACTCGAAGAAAATCCGCCAAAACCATAGATCCACCCCAAAACCACCCTAAACCTACCTGATGTTCTCCAAAACCCACAATCCACTCCTATATAACATAATGACAAACAAGAACACAACAAAACCTAATGGAGACCCCAAAACACGTCAAAAACACCCCAACAAATATCGGCATCACCCCCAAAACTGGAAGAAAATACACCAAAATCATAGATCCACCCCAAAACCACCCTAAACATACCTGATGTTCTCCAAAACCCACAATTAGCCTTTTCCAACACGATGACAAACGAGAACCCAACAGAACCCAACAGAGACCCCAAAAAACGTCAAAAACACCCCAAACAAGAACGGCATCACCCCCAAAACTGGAAGAAAATCCGCCAAAACCATAGATCCACCCCAAAACCACCCTAAACCTACCTGATCTTCTCCAAAACCCACAATCCACTCCTATTTAACATAATGACAAACAAGAACAAAACAAAACCTAATGGAGACCCCAAAACACGTCAAAAACACCCCAAAAAATATCGGCATCACCCCCAAAACTGGAAGAAAATACGCCAAAACCATAGACCCACCCCAAAACCACCCGAAACCTACCTGATGTTCTCCAAAACCCACAATCCACTCCTATTTAACATAATGACAAACAAGAACACAACAAAACCTAATGGAGACCCCAAAACACGTCAAAAACACCCCAGAAAATATCGGCATCACCCCCAAAACTGGAAGAAAATACGCCAAAACCATAGATCCACCCCAAAACCACCCGAAACCTACCTGATGTTCTCCAAAACCCACAATTTACACTTTTCCAACACGATGACCAACGAGAACCCTACAAAACCCAACGGAGACCCCAAAACACGTTAAAAACACCCCAAAAAAGAACGGCATCACCCCCAAAACTGGAAGAAAACCCCAAATACCATAGATCCACCCCAAGGACACCCTAAACCTACCTGATGTTCTCCTAATCCCAAAGCACACTCCCAACCAACATAAAACGCATTAGGAACTCAACGAAACGCAACGGAAACCCCAAAACACTTCAAAATCACACGAAGAAAGGAGAGGATCACTCTCCAAAATAGAAGAAAACCCCAAATACCATGAATCCCACGCGAAAAGTCCCCCTAAACCTACCTGAAGTTCTCCAAAACCCACAATTTACCCTTTTACAACACGATGACCATGGAAAACCAAATGAAACACAACGGAGACCCCAAAACACGTCAAAAACAACACAAAAAGTCCAGGATCATCCCCCCCCCCAAAAAAAAAAAAAAAAAAAAAAACTGAGTACCATATATCCACCCCAAAACCACCCTAAACCTACCTGATATTCTACAAAACCCACAATTTACACTTTTCCACCATGATGACCAACGAGAAGCCAACAAAACCAAACAGAGACACCAAAAACCTTAAAAAACACCCCAAACAAAAATGGCATCACCCCCAAAACTGGAAGAAAATCCCCCAAAACCATAGATCCACCCCAAAACCACCCTAAACCTAACTGATGTTCTCCAAAACCCACAATTTACACTTTTTCCAACACGATGACCAACGAGAACACAACAAAACCAAACAGAGACCCCAAAAAACGTCAAAAACACCCCAAACAAGAACGGCATCACCCCCAAAACTCGAAGAAAATCCGCCAAAACCATAGATCCACCCCAAAACCACCCTAAACCTACCTGATGTTCTCCAAAACCCACAATCCACTCCTATTTAACATAATGACAAACAAGAACACAACAAAACCTAATGGAGACCCCAAAAAACGTCAAAAACACCCCAACAAATATCGGCATCACCCCCAAAACTGGAAGAAAATCCGCCAAAACCATAGATCCACCCCAAAACCACCCTAAACCCACCTGATGTTCTCCAAAACCCACAATCCACTCCTATTTAACATAATGACAAACAAGAACACAACAAAACCTAATGGAGACCCCAAAACACGTCAAAAACACCCCAGAAAATATCGGTATCACCCCCAAAACTGGAAGAAAATACGCCAAAACCATAGATCCACACCAAACCACCCTAAACCTACCTGATGTTCTCCAAAACCCACAATTTACACTTTTCCAACACGATGACAAACGAGAACCCAACAAAACCCAACAGAGACCCCAAAAAACGTCAAAAACACCCCAAACAAGAACGGCATCACCCCCAAAACTGGAAGAAAATACGCCAAAATCATAGATCCACCCCAAAACCACCCTAAACCCACCTGATGTTCTCCAAAACCCACAATCCATACCTATTTAACATAATGACAAACAAGAACACAACAAAACCTAATGGAGACCCCAAAACACGTCAAAAACACCCCAAAAAAATATCGGCATCACCCCCAAAACTGGAAGAAAATCCGCCAAACCATAGATCCACCCCAAAACCACCCTAAACCCACCTGATGTTCTCCAAAACCCACAATCCACTCCTATTTAACATAATGACAAACAAGAACACAACAAAACCTAATGGAGACCCCAAAACACGTCAAAAACACCCCAGAAAATATCGGTATCACCCCCAAAACTGGAAGAAAATACGCCAAAACCATAGATCCACCCCAAAACCACCCTAAACCTACCTGATGTTCTCCAAAACCCACAATTTACACTTTTCCAACACGATGACAAACGAGAACCCAACAAAACCCAACAGAGACCCCAAAAAACGGTCAAAAACACCCCAAACAAGAACGGCATCACCCCCAAAACTGGAAGAAAATACGCCAAAACCATAGATCCACCCCAAAACCACCCTAAACCCACCTGATGTTCTCCAAAACCCACAATCCATACCTATTTAACATAATGACAAACAAGAACACAACAAAACCTAATGGAGACCCCAAAACACGTCAAAAACACCCCAACAAATATCGGCATCACCCCCAAAACTGGAAGAAAATACGCCAAAACCATAGATCCACCCCAAAACCACCCGAAACCTACCTGATGTTCTCCAAAACCCACAATTTACACTTTTCCAACACGATGACCAACGAGAACCCTACAAAACCCAACGGAGACCGCAAAACACGTCAAAAACACCCCAAAAAAGAACGGCATCACCCCCAAAACTGGAAGAAAACCCCAAATACCATAGATCCACCCCAAGGACACCCTAAACCTACCTGATGTTCTCCTAATCCCAAAGCACACTCCCAACCAACATAAAACACATTAGGAACTCAACGAAACGCAACGGAAACCCCAAAACACTTCAAAATCACACGAAGAAAGGAGAGGATCACTCTCCAAAATAGAAGAAAACCCCAAATACCATGAATCCACGCGAAAAGTCCCCCTAAACCTACCTGAAGTTCTCCAAAACCCACAATTTACCCTTTTACAACACGATGACCATGGAAAACCAAATGAAACACAACGGAGACCCCAAAACACGTCAAAAACAACACAAAAAGTCCAGGATCATCCCCCCCCCCCCCCCCCCCACCCCAAAAAAAAAAAAAAAAACTGAGTACCATATATCCACCCCAAAACCACCCTAAACCTACCTGATATTCTACAAAACCCACAATTTACACTTTTCCACCATGATGACCAACGAGAAGCCAACAAAATCAAACAGAGACACCAAAAACCTTAAAAAACACCCCAAACAAAAATGGCATCACCCCCAAAACTGGAAGAAAATCCCCAAAACCATAGATCCACCCCAAAACCACCCTAAACCTAACTGATGTTCTCCAAAACCCACAATTTACACTTGTCCAACACGATGACCAACGAGAACACAACAAAACCCAACAGAGACCCCAAAAAACGTCAAAAACACCCCAAACAAGAACGGCATCACCCCCAAAACTCGAAGAAAATCCGCCAAAACCATAGATCCACCCCAAAACCACCCTAAACCTACCTGATGTTCTCCAAAACCCACAATCCACTCCTATATAACATAATGACAAACAAGAACACAACAAAACCTAATGGAGACCCCAAAACACGTCAAAAACACCCCAACAAATATCGGCATCACCCCCAAAACTGGAAGAAAATACACCAAAATCATAGATCCACCCCAAAACCACCCTAAACATACCTGATGTTCTCCAAAACCCACAATTAGCCTTTTCCAACACGATGACAAACGAGAACCCAACAGAACCCAACAGAGACCCAAAAAACGTCAAAAACACCCCAAACAAGAACGGCATCACCCCCAAAACTGGAAGAAAATCCCCCAAAACCATAGATCCACCCCAAAACCACCCTAAACCTACCTGATGTTCTCCAAAACCCACAATCCACTCCTATTTAACATAATGACAAACAAGAACACAACAAAACCTAATGGAGACCCCAAAACACGTCAAAAACACCCCAAACAAGAACGGCATCACCCCCAAAACTGGAAGAAAATCCCCCAAAACCATAGATCCACCCCAAAACCACACTAAACCTACCTGATCTTCTCCAAAACCCACAATCCACTCCTATTTAACATAATGACAAACAAGAACACAACAAAACCTAATGGAGACCCCAAAACACGTCAAAAACACCCCAAAAAATATCGGCATCACCCCCAAAACTGGAAGAAAATACGCCAAAACCATAGACCCACCCCAAAACCACCCGAAACCTACCTGATCTTCTCCAAAACCCACAATCCACTCCTATTTAACATAATGACAAACAAGAACACAACAAAACCTAATGGAGACCCCAAAACACGTCAAAAACACCCCAACAAATATCGGCATCACCCCCAAAACTGGAAGAAAATCCGCCAAAACCATAGATCCACCCCAAAACCACCCGAAACCTACCTGATGTTCTCCAAAACCCACAATTTACACTTTTCCAACACGATGACCAACGAGAACCCTACAAAACCCAACGGAGACCCCAAAACACGTTAAAAACACCCCAAAAAAGAACGGCATCACCCCCAAAACTGGAAGAAAACCCCAAATACCATAGATCCACCCCAAGGACACCCTAAACCTACCTGATGTTCTCCTAAGCCCAAAGCACACTCCCAACCAACATAAAACACATTAGGAACTCAACGAAACGCAACGGAAACCCCAAAACACTTCAAAATCACACGAAGAAAGGAGAGGATCACTCTCCAAAATAGAAGAAAACCCCAAATACCATGAATCCACGCGAAAAGTCCCCCTAAACCTACCTGAAGTTCTCCAAAAACCCACAATTTACCCTTTTACAACACGATGACCATGGAAAACAAAGTGAAACACAACGGAGACCCCAAAACACGTCAAAAACAACACAAAAAGTCCAGGATCATCCCCCCCCCCCAAAAAAAAAAAAAAAAAAAAAAACTGAGTACCATATATCCACCCCAAAACCACCCTAAACCTACCTGATATTCTACAAAACCCACAATATACACTTTTCCACCATGATGACCAACGAGAAGCCAACAAAACCAAACAGAGACACCAAAAACCTTAAAAAACACCCCAAACAAAAATGGCATCACCCCCAAAACTGGAAGAAAATCCCCCAAAACCATAGATCCACCCCAAAACCACCCTAAACCTAACTGATGTTCTCCAAAACCCACAATTTACACTTTTCCAACACGATGACCAATGAGAACACAACAAAACCCAACAGAGACCCCAAAAAACGTCAAAAACACCCCAAACAAGAACGGCATCACCCCCAAAACTCGAAGAAAATACGCCAAAACCATAGATCCACCCCAAAACCACCCTAAACCTACCTGATCTTCTCCAAAACCCACAATCCACTCCTATTTAACATAAAGACAAACAAGAACACAACAAAACCTAATGGAGACCCCAAAACACGTCAAAAACACCCCAAAAAATATCGGCATCACCCCCAAAACTGGAAGAAAATCCGCCAAAACCATAGATCCACCCCAAAACCACCCTAAACATACTTGATGTTCTCCAAAACCCACAATCCACTCCTATTTAATATAATGACAAACAAGAACACAACAAAACCTAATGGAGACCCCAAAACACGTCAAAAACACCCCAGAAAATATCGGCATCACCCCCAAAACTGGAAGAAAATCCGCCAAAACCATAGATCCACCCCAAAACCACCCTACACCTACCTGATGTTCTCCAAAACCCACAATTTACCCTTTTCCAACACGATGACCAACGAGAACCCAACAAAACCCAACAGAGACCCCAAAAAACGTCAAAAACACCCCAAACAAGAACGGCATCACCCCCAAAATTGGAAGAAAATCCGCCAAAACCATAGATCCACCCCAAAACCACCCTAAACCTACCTGATGTTCTCCAAAACCCACAATCCACACCTATTTAACATCATGACAAACAAGAACACAACAAAACCTAATGGAGACCCCAAAACACGTCAAAAACACCCCAACAAATATCGGCATCACCCCCAAAACTGGAAGAAAATACACCAAAACCATAGATCCACCGCAAAACCACCCTAAACCTACCTGATCTTCTCCAAAACCCACAATCCACTCCTATTTAACATAATGACAAACAAGAACACAACAAAACCTAATGGAGACCCCAAAACACGTCAAAAACACCCCAACAAATATCGGCATCACCCCCAAAACTGGAAGAAAATACGCCAAAACCATAGATCCACCCCAAAACCACCCTAAACCTACCTGATCTTCTCCAAAACCCACAATCCACTCCTATTTAACATAATGACAAACAAGAACACAACAAAACCTAATGGAGACCCCAAAACACGTCAAAAACACCCCAAACAAGAACGGCATCACCCCCAAAACTCGAAGAAAATTCCCCAAAACCATAGATCCACCCCAAAACCACCCTAAACCTACCTGATCTTCTCCAAAACCCACAATCCACACCTATTTAACATAATGACAAACAAGAACCCAACAAAACCTAATGGAGACCCCAAAACACGTCAAAAACACCCCAACAAATATCGGCATCACCACCAAAACTGGAAGAAAATACACCAAAACCATAGATCCACACCAAAACCACCCGAAACCTACCTGATCTTCTCCAAAACCCACAATTTACCCTTTTACAACACGATGACAATGGAAAACAAAGTGAAACACAACAGAGACCCCAAAACACGTCAAAAACAACACAAAAAGTCCAGGATCATCCCCCCCCCCGCAAAAAAAAAAAAAAAACAAAAAACTGAGTACCATATATCCACCCCAAAACCACCCTAAACCTACCTGATATTCTACAAAACCCACAATATACACTTTTCCACCATGATGACCAACGAGAAGCCAGTAAAACCAAACAGAGACACCAAAAACCTTAAAAAACACCCCAAACAAAAATGGCATCACCCCCAAAACTGGAAGAAAATCCCCCAAAACCATAGATCCACCGCAAAACCACCCTAAACCTACCTGATGTTCTCCAAAACCCACAATCCACTCCTATTTAACATAATGACAAACAAGAACACAACAAAACCTAATGGAGACCCCAAAACACGTCAAAAACACCCCAACAAATATCGGCATCACCCCCAAAACTGGAAGAAAATACACCAAAACCATAGATCCACCCCAAAACCACCCTAAACATACCTGATGTTCTCCAAAACCCACTATTAGCCTTTTCCAACACGATGACCAACGAGAACCCAACAGAACCCAACAGAGACCCCAAAAAACGTCAAAAACACCCCAAACAAGAACGGCATCACCACCAAAACTCGAAGAAAATCCGCCAAAACCATAGATCCACCCCAAAACCACCCGAAACCTACCTGATGTTCTCCAAAACCCACAATCCACTCCTATTTAACATAATGACAAACAAGAACACAACAAAACCTAATGGAGACCCCAAAACACGTCAAAAACACCCCAAACAAGAACGGCATCACCCCCAAAACTGGAAGAAAATCCCCCAAAACCATAGATCCACCCCAAAACCACCCTAAACCTACCTGATATTCCACAAAACCCACAATTTACACTTTTCCACCATGATGACCAACGAGAAGCCAACAAAACCAAACAGAGACACCAAAAACCTTAAAAAACACCCCAAACAAAAATGGCATCACCCCCAAAACTGGAAGAAAATCCCCCAAAACCATAGATCCACCCCAAAACCACCCTAAAACTAACTGATGTTCTCCAAAACCCACAATTTACACTTTTCCAACACGATGACCAACGAGAACACAACAAAACCCAACAGAGACCCCAAAAAACGTCAAAAACACCCCAAACAAGAACGGCATCACCCCCAAAACTCGAAGAAAATTGCCAAAACCATAGATCCACCCCAAAACCACCCTAAACCTACCTGATCTTCTCCAAAACCCACAATCCACTCCTATTTAACATAATGACAAACAAGAACACAACAAAACCTAATGGAGACTCAAAAACACGTCAAAAACACCCCAAAAAATATCGGCATCACCCCCAAAACTGGAAGAAAATCCGCCAAAACCATAGATCCACCCCAAAACCACCCTAAACCCACCTGATGTTCTCCAAAACCCACAATCCACTCCTATTTAACATAATGACAAACAAGAACACAACAAAACCTAATGGAGACCCCAAAACACGTCAAAAACACCCCAACAAATATCGGCATCACCCCCAAAACTGGAAGAAAATCCGCCAAAACCATAGATCCACCCCAAAACCACCCTACACCTACCTGATGTTCTCCAAAACCCACAATTTACCCTTTTCCAACACGATGACCAACGAGAACCCAACAAAACCCAACAGAGACCCCAAAAAACGTCAAAAACACCCCAAACAAGAACGGCATCACCCCCAAAACTCGAAGAAAATACGCCAAAACCATAGATCCACCCCAAAACCACCCTAAACCTACCTGATGTTCTCCAAAACCCACAATCCACACCTATTTAACATCATGACAAACAAGAACACAACAAAACCTAATGGAGACCCCAAAACACGTCAAAAACACCCCAACAAATATCGGCATCACCCCCAAAACTGGAAGGAAATACACCAAAACCATAGATCCACCCCAAAACCACCCTAAACCTACCTGATCTTCTCCAAAACCCACAATCCACTCCTATTTAACATAATGACAAACAAGAACACAACAAAACCTAATGGAGACCCCAAAACACGTCAAAAACACCCCAAAAAATATCGGCATCACCCCCAAAACTGGAAGAAAATACGCCAAAACCATAGACCCACCCCAAAACCACCCTAAACCTACCTGATCTTCTCCAAAACCCACAATCCACTCCTATTTAACATAATGACAAACAAGAACACAACAAAACCTAATGGAGACCCCAAAACACGTCAAAAACACCCCAGAAAATATCGGCATCACCCCCAAAACTGGAAGAAAATACGCCAAAACCACAGATCCACCCCAAAACCACCCGAAACCTACCTGATGTTCTCCAAAACCCACAATTTACACTTTTCCAACACGATGACCAACGAGAACCCTACAAAACCCAACGGAGACCCCAAAACACGTTAAAAACACCCCAAACAAGAACGGCATCACCCCCAAAACTGGAAGAAAACCCCAAATACCATAGATCCACCCCAAGGACACCCTAAACCTACCTGATGTTCTCCTAATCCCAAAGCACACTCCCAACCAGCATAAAACACATTAGGAACTCAACGAAACGCAACGGAAACCCCAAAACACTTCAAAATCACACGAAGAAAGGAGAGGATCACTCTCCAAAATAGAAGAAAACCCCAAATACCATGAATCCACGCGAAAAGTCCCCCTAAACCTACCTGAAGTTCTCCAAAACCCACAATTTACGCTTTTACAACACGATGACCATGGAAAACCAAATGAAACACAACGGAGACCCCAAAACACGTCAAAAACAACACAAAAAGTCCAGGATCATCCCCCCCCCCCAAAAAAAAAAAAAAAAAAAAAAAAACTGAGTACCATACATCCACCCCAAAACCACCCTAAACCTACCTGATATTCTACAAAACCCACAATTTACACTTTTCCACCATGATGACCAACGAGAAGCCAACAAAACCAAACAGAGACACCAAAAACCTTAAAAAACACCCCAAACAAAAATGGCATCACCGCCAAAACTGGAAGAAAATCCCCCAAAACCATAGATCCACCCCAAAACCACCCTAAACCTAACTGATGTTCTCCAAAACCCACAATTTACCCTTTTCCAACACGATGACCAACGAGAACACAACAAAACCCAACAGAGACCCCAAAAAAAGTCAAAAACACCCCAAACAAGAACGGCATCACCCCCAAAACTCGAAGAAAATCCGCCAAAACCATAGATCCACCCCAAAACCACCCTAAACCTACCTGATGTTCTCCAAAACCCACAATCCACTCCTATTTAACATAATGACAAACAAGAACACAACAAAACCTAATGGAGACCCCAAAACACGTCAAAAACACCCCAACAAATATCGGCATCACCCCCAAAACTGGAAGAAAATACACCAAAATCATAGATCCACCCCAAAACCACCCTAAACCTACCTGATGTTCTCCAAAACCCACAATCCACTCCTATTTAACATAATGACAAACAAGAACAAAACAAAACCTAATGGAGACCCCAAAACACGTCAAAAACACCCCAGAAAATATCGGCATCACCCCCAAAACTGGAAGAAAATACGCCAAAACCATAGATCCACCCCAAAACCACCCTACACCTACCTGATGTTCTCCAAAACCCACAATTTAAACTTTTCCAACACGATGACCAACGAGAACACAACAAAACCCAACAGAGACCCCAAAAAACGTCAAAAACACCCCAAACAAGAACGGCATCACCCCCAAAACTCGAAGAAAATCCCCCAAAACCATAGATCCACCCCAAAACCACCCTAAACCTACCTGATGTTCTCCAAAACCCACAATCCACAACTATTTAACATAATGACAAACAAGAACACAACAAAACCTAATGGAGACCCCAAAACACGTCAAAAACACCCCAACAAATATCGGCATCACCCCCAAAACTGGAAGAAAATACACCAAAACCATAGATCCACCCCAAAACCACCCTAAACCTACCTGATCTTCTCCAAAACCCACAATCCACTCCTATTTAACATAATGACAAACAAGAACACAACAAAACCTAATGGAGACCCCAAAACACGTCAAAAACACCCCAAAAAATATCGGCATCACCCCCAAAACTGGAAGAAAATCCGCCAAAACCATAGATCCACCCCAAAACCACCCTAAACCTACCTGATCTTCTCCAAAACCCACAATCCACTCCTATTTAACATAATGACAAACAAGAACACAACAAAACCTAATGGAGACCCCAAAACACGTCAAAAACACCCCAGAAAATATCGGCATCACCCCCAAAACTGGAAGAAAATCCGCCAAAACCATAGATCCACCCCAAAACCACTCGAAACCTACCTGATGTTCTCCAAAACCCACAATTTACACTTTTCCAACACGATGACCAACGAGAACCCTACAAAACCCAACGGAGACCCCAAAACACGTTAAAAACACCCCAAAAAAGAACGGCATCACCCCCAAAACTGGAAGAAAACCCCAAATACCATAGATCCACCCCAAGGACACCCTAAACCTACCTGATGTTCTCCTAATCCCAAAGCACACTCCCAACCAACATAAAACACATTAGAAACTCAACGAAACGCAACGGAAACCCCAAAACACTTCAAAATCACACGAAGAAAGGAGAGGATCACTCTCCAAAATAGAAGAAAACCCCAAATACCATGAATCCACGCGAAAAGTCCCCCTAAACCTACCTGAAGTTCTCCAAAACCCACAATTTACGCTTTTACAACACGATGACCATGGAAAACCCAATGAAACAAAACGGAGACCCCAAAACACGTCAAAAACAACACAAAAAGTCCAGGATCATCCCACCCCCCCCAAAAAAAAAAAAAAAAAAAAAAACTGAGTACCATATATCCACCCTAAAACCACCCTAAACCTACCTGATATTCTACAAAACCCACAATTTACACTTTTCCACCATGATGACCAACGAGAAGCCAACAAAACCAAACAGAGACACCAAAAACCTTAAAAAACACCCCAAACAAAAATGGCATCACCCCCAAAACTGGAAGAAAATCCCCCAAAACCATAGATCCACCCCAAAACCACCCTAAACCTAACTGATGTTCTCCAAAACCCACAATTTACACTTTTCCAACACGATGACCAACGAGAACACAACAAAACCCAACAGAGACCCCAAAAAACGTCAAAAACACCCCAAACAAGAACGGCATCACCCCCAAAACTCGAAGAAAATCCGCCAAAACCATAGATCCACCCCAAAACCACCCTAAACCTACCTGATGTTCTCCAAAACCCACAATCCACTCCTATATAACATACAGACAAACAAGAACACAACAAAACCTAATGGAGACCCCAAAACACGTCAAAAACACGCCAACAAATATCGGCATCACCCCCAAAACTGGAAGAAAATACACCAAAATCATAGATCCACCCCAAAACCACCCTAAACATACCTGATGTTCTCCAAAACCCACAATTAGCCTTTTCCAACACGATGACAAACGAGAACCCAACAGAACCCAACAGAGACCCCAAAAAACGTCAAAAACACCCCAAACAAGAACGGCATCACCACCAAAACTCGAAGAAAATCCGCCAAAACCATAGATCCACCCCAAAACCACCCTAAACCTACCTGATGTTCTCCAAAACCCACAATCCACTCCTATTTAACATAATGACAAACAAGAACACAACAAAACCTAATGGAGACCCCAAAAAACGTCAAAAACACCCCAAACAAGAACGGCATCACCCCCAAAACTGGAAGAAAATCCCCCAAAACCATAGATCCACCCCAAAACCACCCTAAACCTACCTGATCTTCTCCAAAACCCACAATCCACTCCTATTTAACATAATGACAAACAAGAACACAACAAAACCTAATGGAGACCCCAAAACACGTCAAAAACACCCCAAAAAATATCGGCATCACCCCCAAAACTGGAAGAAAATACGCCAAAACCATAGACCCACCCCAAAACCACCCGAAACCTACCTGATCTTCTCCAAAACCCACAATCCACTCCTATTTAACATAATGACAAACAAGAACACAACAAAACCTAATGGAGACCCCAAAACACGTCAAAAACACCCCAAACAACAACGGCATCACCCCCAAAACTCGAAGAAAATCCCCCAAAACCATAGATCCACCCCAAAACCACCCTAAACCTACCTGATCTTCTCCAAAACCCACAATCCACACCTATTTAACATAATGACAAACAAGAACCCAACAAAACCTAATGGAGACCCCAAAACACGTCAAAAACACCCCAAAAAAGAACGGCATCACCCCCAAAACTGGAAGAAAACCCTAAATACCATAGATCCACCCCAAGGACACCCTAAACCTACCTGATGTTCTCCTAATCCCAAAGCACACTCCCAACCAACATAAAACGCATTAGGAACTCAACGAAACGCAACGGAAACCCCAAAACACTTCAAAATCACACGAAGAAAGGAGAGGATCACTCTCCAAAATAGAAGAAAACCCCAAATACCATGAATCCACGCGAAAAGTCCCCCTAAACCTACCTGAAGTTCTCCAAAACCCACAATTTACCCTTTTACAACACGATGACCATGGAAAACCAAATGAAACACAACGGAGACCCCAAAACACGTCAAAAACAACACAAAAAGTCCAGGATCATCCCCCCCCCCAAAAAAAAAAAAAAAAAAAAAAAAAAACTGAGTACCATATATCCACCCCAAAACCAACCTAAACCTACCTGATATTCTACAAAACCCACAATTTACACTTTTCCACCATGATGACCAACGAGAAGCCAACAAAACCAAACAGAGACACCAAAAACCTTAAAAAACACCCCAAACAAAAATGGCATCACCGCCAAAACTGGAAGAAAATCCCCCAAAACCATAGATCCACCCCAAAACCACCCTAAACCTAACTGATGTTCTCCAAAACCCACAATTTACCCTTTTCCAACACGATGACCAACGAGAACCCAACAAAACCCAACAGAGACCCCAAAAAACGTCAAAAACACCCCAAACAAGAACGGCATCACCCCCAAAACTCGAAGAAAATCCGCCAAAACCATAGATCCACCCCAAAACCACCCTAAACCTACCTGATGTTCTCCAAAACCCACAATCCACTCCTATTTAACATAATGACAAACAAGAACACAACAAAACCTAATGGAGACCCCAAAACACGTCAAAAACACCCCAACAAATATCGGCATCACCCCCAAAACTGGAAGAAAATCCGCCAAAACCATAGATCCACCCCAAAACCACCCTAAACCCACCTGATGTTCTCCAAAACCCACAATCCACTCCTATTTAACATAATGACAAACAAGAACACAACAAAACCTAATGGAGACCCCAAAACACGTCAAAAACACCCCAGAAAATATCGGTATCACCCCCAAAACTGGAAGAAAATACGCCAAAACCATAGATCCACCCCAAAACCACCCTAAACCTACCTGATGTTCTCCAAAACCCAAAATTTACACTTTTCCAACACGATGACCAACGAGAACCCAACAAAACCCAACAGAGACCCCAAAAAACGTCAAAAACACCCCAAACAAGAACGGCATCACCCCCAAAACTGGAAGAAAATACGCCAAAACCATAGATCCACCACAAAACCACCCTAAACCTACCTGATGTTCTCCAAAACCCACAATCCACACCTATTTAACATAATGACAAACAAGAACACAACAAAACCTAATGGAGACCCCAAAACACGTCAAAAACACCCCAACAAATATCGGCATCACCCCCAAAACTGGAAGAAAATACGCCAAAACCATAGATCCACCCCAAAACCACCCTAAACGTACCTGATCTTCTCCAAAACCCACAATCCACTCCTATTTAACATAATGACAAACAAGAACACAACAAAACCTAATGGAGACCCCAAAAAACGTCAAAAACACCCCAAACAAGAACGGCATCACCCCCAAAACTCGAAGAAAATCCCCCAAAACCATAGATCCACCCCAAAACCACCCTAAACCTACCTGATCTTCTCCAAAACCCACAATCCACTCCTATTTAACATAATGACAAACAAGAACACAACAAAACCTAATGGAGACCCCAAAACACGTCAAAAACACCCCAAAAAATATCGGCATCACCCCCAAAACTGGAAGAAAATACGCCAAAACCATAGACCCACCCCAAAACCACCCTAAACCTACCTGATGTTCTCCAAAACCCACAATCCACTCCTATTTAACATAATGACAAACAAGAACACAACAAAACCTAATGGAGACCCCAAAACACGTCAAAAACACCCCAGAAAATATCGGCATCACCCCCAAAACTGGAAGAAAATCCGCCAAAACCATAGATCCACCCCCAAAACCACCCGAAACCTACCTGATGTTCTCCAAAACCCACATTTACACTTTTCCAACACGATGACCAACGAGAACCCTACAAAACCCAACGGAGACCCCAAAACACGTTAAAAACACCCCAAAAAAGAACGGCATCACCCCCAAAACTGGAAGAAAACCCCAAATACCATAGATCCACCCCAAGGACACCCTAAACCTACCTGATGTTCTCCTAATCCCAAAGCACACTCCCAACCAACATAAACGCATTAGGAACTCAACGAAACGCAACGGAAACCCCAAAACACTTCAAAATCACACGAAGAAAGGAGAGGATCACTCTCCAAAATAGAAGAAAACCCCAAATACCATGAATCCACGCGAAAAGTCCCCTAAACCTACCTGAAGTTCTCCAAAACCCACAATTTACCCTTTTACAACACGATGACCATGGAAAACCAAATGAAACACAACGGAGACCCAAAACACGTCAAAAACAACACAAAAAGTCCAGGATCATCCCCCCCCCAAAAAAAAAAAAAAAAAAAAAAACTGAGTACCATATATCCACCCCAAAACCAACCTAAACCTACCTGATATTCTACAAAACCCACAATTTACACTTTTCCACCATGATGACAACGAGAAGCCAACAAAACCAAACAGAGACACCAAAAACCTTAAAAAACACCCCAAACAAAAATGGCATCACCGCCAAAACTGGAAGAAAATCCCCCAAACCATAGATCCACCCCAAAACCACCCTAAACCTAACTGATGTTCTCCAAAACCCACAATTTACACTTTTCCAACACGATGACCAACGAGAACACACAAAACCAAACAGAGACCCAAAAAACGTCAAAAACACCCCAAACAAGAACGGCATCACCCCCAAAACTCGAAGAAAATCCCCCAAAACCATAGATCCACCCCAAAACCACCCTAAACCTACCTGATCTTCTCCAAAACCCACAATCCACTCCTATTTAACATAATGACAAACAAGAACACAACAAAACTAATGGAGACCCGAAAAAACGTCAAAAACACCCCAACAAATATCGGCATCACCCCCAAAACTGGAAGAAAATCCGCCAAAACCATAGATCCACCCCAAAACCACCCTAAACCCACCTGATGTTCTCCAAAACCCACAATCCACTCCTATTTAACATAATGACAAACAAGAACACAACAAAACCTAATGGAGACCCCAAAACCCGTCAAAAACACCCCAGAAAATATCGGTATCACCCCCAAAACTGGAAGAAAATACGCCAAAACCATAGATCCACCCCAAAACCACCCTAAACCTACCTGATCTTCTCCAAAACCCACAATCCACTCCTATTTAACATAATGACAAACAAGAACACAACAAAACCTAATGGAGACCCCAAAAAACGTCAAAAACACCCCAAACAAGAACGGCATCACCCCCAAAACTCGAAGAAAATCCCCCAAAACCATAGATCCACCCCAAAACCACCCTAAACCTACCTGATCTTCTCCAAAACCCACAATTTACCCTTTTACAACACGATGACCATGGAAAACAAAGTGAAACACAACGGAGACCCCAAAACACGTCAAAAAACAACACAAAAAGTCCAGGATCATCCCCCCCCCCCGCAAAAAAAAAAAAAAAAAAAAAAACTGAGTACCATATATCCACCCCAAAACCACCCTAAACCTACCTGATATTCTACAAAAACCCACAATATACACTTTTCCACCATGATGACCAACGAGAAGCCAACAAAACCAAAACAGAGACACCAAAAACCTTAAAAAACACCCCAAACAAAAATGGCATCACCCCCAAAACTGGAAGAAAATCCCCCAAAACCATAGATCCACCCCAAAACCACCCTAAACCTACCTGATGTTCTCCAAAACCCACAATCCACTCCTATTTAACATAATGACAAACAAGAACACAACAAAACCTAATGGAGACCCCAAAACACGTCAAAAACACCCCAACAAATATCGGCATCACCCCCAAAACTGGAAGAAAATACACCAAAACCATAGATCCACCCCAAAACCACCCTAAACATACCTGATGTTCTCCAAAACCCACAATTAGCCTTTTCCAACACGATGACCAACGAGAACCCAACAGAACCCAACAGAGACCCCAAAAAACGTCAAAAACACCCCAAACAAGAACGGCATCACCACCAAAACTCGAAGAAAATCCGCCAAAACCATAGATCCACCCCAAAACCACCCGAAACCTACCTGATGTTCTCCAAAACCCACAATCCACTCCTATTTAACATAATGACAAACAAGAACACAACAAAACCTAATGGAGACCCCAAAACACGTCAAAAACACCCCAAACAAGAACGGCATCACCCCCAAAACTGGAAGAAAATACGCCAAAACCATAGATCCACCCCAAAACCACCCTAAACCTACCTGATATTCTCCAAAAACCCACAATTTACACTTTTCCACCATGATGACCAACGAGAAGCCAACAAAACCAAACAGAGACACCAAAAACCTTAAAAAACACCCCAAACAAAAATGGCATCACCCCCAAAACTGGAAGAAATCCCCCAAAACCATAGATCCACCCCAAACCACCCTAAACCTAACTGATGTTCTCCAAAACCCACAATTTACACTTTTCCAACACGATGACCAACGAGAACACAACAAAACCCAACAGAGACCCCAAAAAACGTCAAAAACACCCCAAACAAGAACGGCATCACCCCCAAACTCGAAGAAAATTGCCAAAACCATAGATCCACCCCAAAACCACCCTAAACCTACCTGATGTTCTCCAAAACCCACAATCCACTCCTATTTAACATAATGACAAACAAGAACACAACAAAACCTAATGGAGACTCCAAAACACGTCAAAAACACCCCAAAAAATATCGGCATCACCCCCAAAACTGGAAGAAAATCCGCCAAAACCATAGATCCACCCCAAAACCACCCTAAACCCACCTGATGTTCTCCAAAACCCACAATCCACTCCTATTTAACATAATGACAAACAAGAACACAACAAAACCTAATGGAGACCCCAAAACACGTCAAAAACACCCCAACAAATATCGGCATCACCCCCAAAACTGGAAGAAAATCCGCCAAAACCATAGATCCACCCCAAAACCACCCTACACCTACCTGATGTTCTCCAAAACCCACAATTTACCCTTCTCCAACACGATGACCAACGAGAACCCAACAAAACCCAACAGAGACCCCAAAAAACGTCAAAAACACCCAAACAAGAACGGCATCACCCCCAAAACTGGAAGAAAATACGCCAAAACCATAGATCCACCCCAAAACCACCCTAAACCTACCTGATGTTCTCCAAAACCCACAATCCACACCTATTTAACATCATGACAAACAAGAACACAACAAAACCTAATGGAGACCCCAAAACACGTCAAAAACACCCCAACAAATATCGGCATCACCCCCAAAACTGGAAGGAAATACACCAAAACCATAGATCCACCCCAAAACCACCCTAAACCTACCTGATCTTCTCCAAAACCACAATCCACTCCTATTTAACATAATGACAAACAAGAACACAACAAAACCTAATGGAGACCCCAAAACACGTCAAAAACACCCCAAAAAATATCGGCATCACCCCCAAAACTGGAAGAAAATACGCCAAAACCATAGACCCACCCCAAAACCACCCTAAAACCTACCTGATCTTCTCCAAAACCCACAATCCACTCCTATTTAACATAATGACAAACAAGAACACAACAAAACCTAATGGAGACCCCAAAACACGTCAAAAACACCCCAGAAAATATCGGCATCACCCCCAAAACTGGAAGAAAAATACGCCAAAACCACAGATCCACCCCAAAACCACCCGAAACCTACCTGATGTTCTCCAAAACCCACAATTTACACTTTCCAACACGATGACCAACGAGAACCCTACAAAACCCAACGGAGACCCCAAAACACGTTAAAAACACCCCAAACAAGAACGGCATCACCCCCAAAACTGGAAGAAAACCCCAAATACCATAGATCCACCCCAAGGACACCCTAAACCTACCTGATGTTCTCCTAATCCCAAAGCACACTCCCCAACCAGCATAAAACACATTAGGAACTCAACGAAACGCAACGGAAACCCCAAAACACTTCAAAATCACACGAAGAAAGGAGAGGATCACTCTCCAAAATAGAAGAAAACCCCAAATACCATGAATCCACGCGAAAAGTCCCCCTAAAACCTACCTGAAGTTCTCCAAAACCCACAATTTACGCTTTTACAACACGATGACCATGGAAAACCAAATGAAACACAACGGAGACCCCAAACACGTCAAAACAACACAAAAAGTCCAGGATCATCCCCCCCCCCAAAAAAAAAAAAAAAAAAAAAAACTGAGTACCATATATCCACCCCAAAACCAACCTAAACCTACCTGATATTCTACAAAACCCACAATTTACACTTTTCCACCATGATGACCAACGAGAAGCCAACAAAACCAACAGAGACACCAAAAACCTTAAAAAACACCCCAAACAAAAATGGCATCACCGCCAAACTGGAAGAAAATCCCCCAAAACCATAGATCCACCCCAAAACCACCCTAAACCTAACTGATGTTCTCCAAAACCCACAATTTACCCTTTTCCAACACGATGACCAACGAGAACACAACAAAACCCAACAGAGACCCCAAAAAACGTCAAAAAACACCCCAAACAAGAACGGCATCACCCCAAAACTCGAAGAAAATCCGCCAAAACCATAGATCCACCCCAAAACCACCCTACACCTAACTGATGTTCTCCAAAACCCACAATTTACACTTTTCCAACACGATGACCAACGAGAACACAACAAAACCAAACAGAGACCCCAAAAAACGTCAAAAACACCCCAAACAAGAACGGCATCACCCCCAAAACTCGAAGAAAATCCCCCAAAACCATAGATCCACCCCAAAACCACCCTAAACCTACCTGATCTTCTCCAAAACCCACAATCCACTCCTATTTAACATAATGACAAACAAGAACACAACAAAACCTAATGGAGACCCGAAAAAACGTCAAAAACACCCCAACAAATATCGGCATCACCCCCAAAACTGGAAGAAAATCCGCCAAAACCATAGATTCCACCCCAAAACCACCCTAAACCCACCTGATGTTCTCCAAAACCCACAATCCACTCCAATCCACTCCTATTTAACATAATGACAAACAAGAACACAACAAAACCTAATGGAGACCCCAAAACACGTCAAAAACACCCCAGAAAATATCGGTATCACCCCCAAAACTGGAAGAAAATACGCCAAAACCATAGATCCACCCCAAAACCACCCTAAACCTACCTGATCTTCTCCAAAACCCACAATCCACTCCTATTTAACATAATGACAAACAAGAACACAACAAAACCTAATGGAGACCCCAAAAAACGTCAAAAACACCCCAAACAAGAACGGCATCACCCCCAAAACTCGAAGAAAATCCCCCAAAACCATAGATCCACCCCAAAACCACCCTAAACCTACCTGATCTTCTCCAAAACCCACAATTTACCCTTTTACAACACGATGACCATGGAAAACAAAGTGAAACACAACGGAGACCCCAAAACACGTCAAAAACAACACAAAAAGTCCAGGATCATCCCCCCCCCCCGCAAAAAAAAAAAAAAAAAAAAAACTGAGTACCATATATCCACCCCAAAACCACCCTAAACCTACCTGATATTCTACAAAACCCACAATATACACTTTTCCACCATGATGACCAACGAGAAGCCAACAAAACCAAACAGAGACACCAAAAACCTTAAAAAACACCCCAAACAAAAATGGCATCACCCCCAAAACTGGAAGAAAATCCCCCAAAACCATAGATCCACCCCAAAACCACCCTAAACCTACCTGATGTTCTCCAAAACCCACAATCCACTCCTATTTAACATAATGACAAACAAGAACACAACAAAACCTAATGGAGACCCCAAAACACGTCAAAAACACCCCAACAAATATCGGCATCACCCCCAAAACTGGAAGAAAATACACCAAAACCATAGATCCACCCCAAAACCACCCTAAACATACCTGATGTTCTCCAAAACCCACAATTAGCCTTTTCCAACACGATGACCAACGAGAACCCAACAGAACCCAACAGAGACCCCAAAAAACGTCAAAAACACCCCAAACAAGAACGGCATCACCACCAAAACTCGAAGAAAATCCGCCAAAACCATAGATCCACCCCAAAACCACCCGAAACCTACCTGATGTTCTCCAAAACCCACAATCCACTCCTATTTAACATAATGACAAACAAGAACACAACAAAACCTAATGGAGACCCCAAAACACGTCAAAAACACCCCAAACAAGAACGGCATCACCCCCAAAACTGGAAGAAAATACGCCAAAACCATAGATCCACCCCAAAACCACCCTAAACCTACCTGATATTCTCCAAAACCCACAATTTACACTTTTCCACCATGATGACCAACGAGAAGCCAACAAAACCAAACAGAGACACCAAAAACCTTAAAAAACACCCCAAACAAAAATGGCATCACCCCCAAAACTGGAAGAAAATCCCCCAAAACCATAGATCCACCCCAAAACCACCCTAAACCTAACTGATGTTCTCCAAAACCCACAATTTACACTTTTCCAACACGATGACCAACGAGAACACAACAAAACCCAACAGAGACCCCAAAAAACGTCAAAAACACCCCAAACAAGAACGGCATCACCCCCAAAACTCGAAGAAAATTGCCAAAACCATAGATCCACCCCAAAACCACCCTAAACCTACCTGATGTTCTCCAAAACCCACAATCCACTCCTATTTAACATAATGACAAACAAGAACACAACAAAACCTAATGGAGACTCCAAAACACGTCAAAAACACCCCAAAAAATATCGGCATCACCCCCAAAACTGGAAGAAAATCCGCCAAAACCATAGATCCACCCCAAAACCACCCTAAACCCACCTGATGTTCTCCAAAACCCACAATCCACTCCTATTTAACATAATGACAAACAAGAACACAACAAAACCTAATGGAGACCCCAAAACACGTCAAAAACACCCCAACAAATATCGGCATCACCCCCAAAACTGGAAGAAAATCCGCCAAAACCATAGATCCACCCCAAAACCACCCTACACCTACCTGATGTTCTCCAAAACCCACAATTTACCCTTCTCCAACACGATGACCAACGAGAACCCAACAAAACCCAACAGAGACCCCAAAAAACGTCAAAAACACCCCAAACAAGAACGGCATCACCCCCAAAACTGGAAGAAAATACGCCAAAACCATAGATCCACCCCAAAACCACCCTAAACCTACCTGATGTTCTCCAAAACCCACAATCCACACCTATTTAACATCATGACAAACAAGAACACAACAAAACCTAATGGAGACCCCAAAACACGTCAAAAACACCCCAACAAATATCGGCATCACCCCCAAAACTGGAAGGAAATACACCAAAACCATAGATCCACCCCAAAACCACCCTAAACCTACCTGATCTTCTCCAAAACCCACAATCCACTCCTATTTAACATAATGACAAACAAGAACACAACAAAACCTAATGGAGACCCCAAAACACGTCAAAAACACCCCAAAAAATATCGGCATCACCCCCAAAACTGGAAGAAAATACGCCAAAACCATAGACCCACCCCAAAACCACCCTAAACCTACCTGATCTTCTCCAAAACCCACAATCCACTCCTATTTAACATAATGACAAACAAGAACACAACAAAACCTAATGGAGACCCCAAAACACGTCAAAAACACCCCAGAAAATATCGGCATCACCCCCAAAACTGGAAGAAAATACGCCAAAACCACAGATCCACCCCAAAACCACCCGAAACCTACCTGATGTTCTCCAAAACCCACAATTTACACTTTTCCAACACGATGACCAACGAGAACCCTACAAAACCCAACGGAGACCCCAAAACACGTTAAAAACACCCCAAACAAGAACGGCATCACCCCCAAAACTGGAAGAAAACCCCAAATACCATAGATCCACCCCAAGGACACCCTAAACCTACCTGATGTTCTCCTAATCCCAAAGCACACTCCCAACCAGCATAAAACACATTAGGAACTCAACGAAACGCAACGGAAACCCCAAAACACTTCAAAATCACACGAAGAAAGGAGAGGATCACTCTCCAAAATAGAAGAAAACCCCAAATACCATGAATCCACGCGAAAAGTCCCCCTAAACCTACCTGAAGTTCTCCAAAACCCACAATTTACGCTTTTACAACACGATGACCATGGAAAACCAAATGAAACACAACGGAGACCCCAAAACACGTCAAAAACAACACAAAAAGTCCAGGATCATTCCCCCCCCCAAAAAAAAAAAAAAAAAAAAAAAACTGAGTACCATATATCCACCCCAAAACCAACCTAAACCTACCTGATATTCTACAAAACCCACAATTTACACTTTTCCACCATGATGACCAACGAGAAGCCAACAAAACCAAACAGAGACACCAAAAACCTTAAAAAACACCCCAAACAAAAATGGCATCACCGCCAAAACTGGAAGAAAATCCCCCAAAACCATAGATCCACCCCAAAACCACCCTAAACCTAACTGATGTTCTCCAAAACCCACAATTTACCCTTTTCCAACACGATGACCAACGAGAACACAACAAAACCCAACAGAGACCCCAAAAAACGTCAAAAACACCCCAAACAAGAACGGCATCACCCCCAAAACTCGAAGAAAATCCGCCAAAACCATAGATCCACCCCAAAACCACCCTAAACCTACCTGATGTTCTCCAAAACCCACAATCCACTCCTATTTAACATAATGACAAACAAGAACACAACAAAACCTAATGGAGACCCCAAAACACGTCAAAAACACCCCAACAAATATCGGCATCACCCCCAAAACTGGAAGAAAATACACCAAAATCATAGATCCACCCCAAAACCACCCTAAACCTACCTGATGTTCTCCAAAACCCACAATCCACTCCTATTTAACATAATGACAAACAAGAACAAAACAAAACCTAATGGAGACCCCAAAACACGTCAAAAACACCCCAGAAAATATCGGCATCACCCCCAAAACTGGAAGAAAATACGCCAAAACCATAGATCCACCCCAAAACCACCCTACACCTACCTGATGTTCTCCAAAACCCACAATTTACCCTTTTCCAACACGATGACCAACGAGAACACAACAAAACCCAACAGAGACCCCAAAAAACGTCAAAAACACCCCAAACAAGAACGGCATCACCCCCAAAACTGGAAGAAAATCCCCCAAAACCATAGATCCACCCCAAAACCACCCTAAACCTACCTGATGTTCTCCAAAACCCACAATCCACAACTATTTAACATAATGACAAACAAGAACACAACAAAACCTAATGGAGACCCGAAAAAACGTCAAAAACACCCCAACAAATATCGGCATCACCCCCAAAACTGGAAGAAAATACACCAAAACCATAGATCCACCCCAAAACCACCCTAAACCTACCTGATGTTCTCCAAAACCCACAATCCACTCCTATTTAACATAATGACAAACAAGAACACAACAAAACCTAATGGAGACCCCAAAACACGTCAAAAACACCCCAAAAAATATCGGCATCACCCCCAAAACTGGAAGAAAATACGCCAAAACCATAGATCCACCCCAAAACCACCCTAAACCTACCTGATCTTCTCCAAAACCCACAATCCACTCCTATTTAACATAATGACAAACAAGAACACAACAAAACCTAATGGAGACCCCAAAACACGTCAAAAACACCCCAGAAAATATCGGCATCACCCCCAAAACTGGAAGAAAATCCGCCAAAACCATAGATCCACCCCAAAACCACTCGAAACCTACCTGATGTTCTCCAAAACCCACAGTTTACACTTTTCCAACACGATGACCAACGAGAACCCTACAAAACCCAACGGAGACCCCAAAACACGTTAAAAACACCCCAAAAAAGAACGGCATCACCCCCAAAACTGGAAGAAAACCCCAAATACCATAGATCCACCCCAAGGACACCCTAAACCTACCTGATGTTCTCCTAATCCCAAAGCACACTCCCAACCAACATAAAACGCATTAGAAACTCAACGAAACGCAACGGAAACCCCAAAACACTTCAAAATCACACGAAGAAAGGAGAGGATCACTCTCCAAAATAGAAGAAAACCCCAAATACCATGAATCCACGCGAAAAGTCCCCCTAAACCTACCTGAAGTTCTCCAAAACCCACAATTTACGCTTTTACAACACGATGACCATGGAAAACCCAATGAAACAAAACGGAGACCCCAAAACACGTCAAAAACAACACAAAAAGTCCAGGATCATCCCACCCACCCCAAAAAAAAAAAAAAAAAAAACAACTGAGTACCATATATCCACCCCAAAACCACCCTAAACCTACCTGATATTCTACAAAACCCACAATTTACACTTTTCCACCATGATGACCAACGAGAAGCCAACAAAACCAAACAGAGACACCAAAAACCTTAAAAAACACCCCAAACAAAAATGGCATCACCCCCAAAACTGGAAGAAAATCCCCCAAAACCATAGATCCACCCCAAAACCACCCTAAACCTAACTGATGTTCTCCAAAACCCACAATTTACACTTTTCCAACACGATGACCAACGAGAACACAACAAAACCCAACAGAGACCCCAAAAAACGTCAAAAACACCCCAAACAAGAACGGCATCACCCCCAAAACTCGAAGAAAATCCGCCAAAACCATAGATCCACCCCAAAACCACCCTAAACCTACCTGATGTTATCCAAAACCCACAATCCACTCCTATATAACATACTGACAACAAGAACACAACAAAACCTAATGGAGACCCCAAAACACGTCAAAAACACCCCAACAAATATCGGCATCACCCCCAAAACTGGAAGAAAATACACCAAAATCATAGATCCACCCCAAAACCACCCTAAACATACCTGATGTTCTCCAAAACCCACAATTAGCCTTTTCCAACACGATGACCAACGAGAACCCAACAGAACCCAACAGAGACCCCAAAAAACGTCAAAAACACCCCACACAAGAACGGCATCACCACCAAAACTCGAAGAAAATCCGCCAAAACCATAGATCCACCCCAAAACCACCCTAAACCTACCTGATGTTCTCCAAAACCCACAATCCACTCCTATTTAACATAATGACAAACAAGAACACAACAAAACCTAATGGAGACCCCAAAAAACGTCAAAAACACCCCAAACAAGAACGGCATCACCCCCAAAACTGGAAGAAAATCCCCCAAAACCATAGATCCACCCCAAAACCACCCTAAACCTACCTGATCTTCTCCAAAACCCACAATCCACTCCTATTTAACATAATGACAAACAAGAACCCAACAAAACCTAATGGAGACCCCAAAACACGTCAAAAACACCCCAAAAAATATCGGCATCACCCCCAAAACTGGAAGAAAATACGCCAAAACCATAGACCCACCCCAAAACCACCCGAAACCTACCTGATCTTCTCCAAAACCCACAATCCACTCCTATTTAACATAATGACAAACAAGAACACAACAAAACCTAATGGAGACCCCAAAACACGTCAAAAACACCCCAAACAACAACGGCATCACCCCCAAAACTCGAAGAAAATCCCCCAAAACCATAGATCCACCCCAAAACCACCCGAAACCTACCTGATCTTCTCCAAAACCCACAATCCACACCTATTTAACATAATGACAAACAAGAACCCAACAAAACCTAATGGAGACCCCAAAACACGTCAAAAACACCCCAAAAAAGAACGGCATCACCCCCAAAACTGGAAGAAAACCCTAAATACCATAGATCCACCCCAAGGACACCCTAAACCTACCTGATGTTCTCCTAATCCCAAAGCACACTCCCAACCAACATAAAACGCATTAGGAACTCAACGAAACGCAACGGAAACCCCAAAACACTTCAAAATCACACGAAGAAAGGAGAGGATCACTCTCCAAAATAGAAGAAAACCCCAAATACCATGAATCCACGCGAAAAGTCCCCCTAAACCTACCTGAAGTTCTCCAAAACCCACAATTTACCCTTTTACAACACGATGACCATGGAAAACCAAATGAAACACAACGGAGACCCCAAAACACGTCAAAAACAACACAAAAAGTCCAGGATCATCCCCCCCCCCAAAAAAAAAAAAAAAAAAAAAAAACTGAGTACCATATATCCACCCCAAAACCAACCTAAACCTACCTGATATTCTACAAAACCCACAATTTACACTTTTCCACCATGATGACCAACGAGAAGCCAACAAAACCAAACAGAGACACCAAAAACCTTAAAAAACACCCCAAACAAAAATGGCATCACCGCCAAAACTGGAAGAAAATCCCCCAAAACCATAGATCCACCCCAAAACCACCCTAAACCTACCTGATGTTCTCCAAAACCCACAATCCACAACTATTTAACATAATGACAAACAAGAACACAACAAAACCTAATGGAGACCCCAAAACACGTCAAAAACACCCCAACAAATATCGGCATCACCCCCAAAACTGGAAGAAAATCCGCCAAAACCATAGATCCACCCCAAAACCACCCTAAACCCACCTGATGTTCTCCAAAACCCACAATCCACTCCTATTTAACATAATGACAAACAAGAACACAACAAAACCTAATGGAGACCCCAAAACACGTCAAAAACACCCCAGAAAATATCGGTATCACCCCCAAAACTGGAAGAAAATCCCCCAAAACCATAGATCCACCCCAAAACCACCCTAAACCTACCTGATGTTCTCCAAAACCCAAAATTTACACTTTTCCAACACGATGACCAACGAGAACCCAACAAAACCCAACAGAGACCCCAAAAAACGTCAAAAACACCCCAAACAAGAACGGCATCACCCCCAAAACTGGAAGAAAATACGCCAAAACCATAGATCCAACCCAAAACCACCCTAAACCTACCTGATGTTCTCCAAAACCCACAATCCACACTATTTAACATAATGACAAACAAGAACACAACAAAACCTAATGGAGACCCCAAAACACGTCAAAAACACCCCAACAAATATCGGCATCACCCCCAAAACTGGAAGAAAATACGCCAAAACCATAGATCCACCCCAAAACCACCCTAAACGTACCTGATCTTCTCCAAAACCCACAATCCACTCCTATTTAACATAATGACAAACAAGAACACAACAAAACCTAATGGAGACCCCAAAAAACGTCAAAAACACCCCAAACAAGAACGGCATCACCCCCAAAACTCGAAGAAAATCCCCCAAAACCATAGATCCACCCCAAAACCACCCTAAACCTACCTGATCTTCTCCAAAACCCACAATCCACTCCTATTTAACATAATGACAAACAAGAACACAACAAAACCTAATGGAGACCCCAAAACACGTCAAAAACACCCCAGAAAATATCGGCATCACCCCCAAAACTGGAAGAAAATACGCCAAAACCATAGATCCACCCCAAAACCACCCGAAACCTACCTGATGTTCTCCAAAACCCACAATTTACACTTTTCCAACACGATGACCAACGAGAACCCTACAAAACCCAACGGAGACCCCAAAACACGTTAAAAACACCCCAAAAAAGAACGGCATCACCCCCAAAACTGGAAGAAAACCCCAAATACCATAGATCCACCCCAAAACCACCCTAAACCTACCTGATGTTCTCCTAAGCCCAAAGCACACTCCCAACCAACATAAAACGCATTAGGAACTCAACGAAACGCAACGGAAACCCCAAAACACTTCAAAATCACACGAAGAAAGGAGAGGATCACTCTCCAAAATAGAAGAAAACCCCAAATACCATGAATCCACGCGAAAAGTCCCCCTAAACCTACCTGAAGTTCTCCAAAAACCCACAATTTACCCTTTTACAACACGATGACCATGGAAAACCAAATGAAACACAACGGAGACCCCCAAAACACGTCAAAAACAACACAAAAAGTCCAGGATCATCCCCCCCCCAAAAAAAAAAAAAAAAAAAAAAAACTGAGTACCATATATCCACCCCAAAACCAACCTAAACCTACCTGATATTCTACAAAACCCACAATTTACACTTTTCCACCATGATGACCAACGAGAAGCCAACAAAACCAAACAGAGACACCAAAAACCTTAAAAAACACCCCAAACAAAAATGGCATCACCGCCAAAACTGGAAGAAAATCCCCCAAAACCATAGATCCACCCCAAAACCACCCTAAACCTAACTGATGTTCTCCAAAACCCACAATTTACACTTTTCCAACACGATGACCAACGAGAACACAACAAAACCAAACAGAGACCCCAAAAAACGTCAAAAACACCCCAAACAAGAACGGCATCACCCCCAAAACTCGAAGAAAATCCGCCAAAACCATAGATCCACCCCAAAACCACCCTAAACCTACCTGATGTTCTCCAAAACCCACAATCCACTCCTATTTAACATAATGACAAACAAGAACACAACAAAACCTAATGGAGACCCGAAAAAACGTCAAAAACACCCCAACAAATATCGGCATCACCCCCAAAACTGGAAGAAAATCCGCCAAAACCATAGATCCACCCCAAAACCACCCTAAACCCACCTGATGTTCTCCAAAACCCACAATCCACTCCTATTTAACATAATGACAAACAAGAACACAACAAAACCTAATGGAGACCCCAAAACACGTCAAAAACACCCCAGAAAATATCGGTATCACCCCAAAACTGGAAGAAAATACGCCAAAACCATAGATCCACCCCAAAACCACCCTAAACCTACCTGATCTTCTCCAAAACCCACAATCCACTCCTATTTAACATAATGACAAACAAGAACACAACAAAACCTAATGGAGACCCCAAAACACGTCAAAAACACCCCAAACAAGAACGGCATCACCCCCAAAACTCGAAGAAAATCCCCCAAAACCATAGATCCACCCCAAAACCACCCTAAACCTACCTGATCTTCTCCAAAACCCACAATCCACTCCTATTTAACATAATGACAAACAAGAACACAACAAAACCTAATGGAGACCCCAAAACACGTCAAAAACACCCCAAAAAATATCGGCATCACCCCCAAAACTGGAAGAAAATACGCCAAAACCATAGACCCACCCCAAAACCACCCTAACCTACCTGATGTTCTCCCAAAACCCACAATCCACTCCTATTTAACATAATGACAAACAAGAACACAACAAAACCTAATGGAGACCCCAAAACACGTCAAAAACACCCCAGAAAATATCGGCATCACCCCCAAAACTGGAAGAAAATCCGCCAAAACCATAGATCCACCCCAAAACCACCCGAAACCTACCTGATGTTCTCCAAAACCCACAATTTACACTTTTCCAACACGATGACCAACGAGAACCCTACAAAACCCAACGGAGACCCCAAAACACGTTAAAAACACCCCAAAAAAGAACGGCATCACCCCCAAAACTGGAAGAAAACCCCAAATACCATAGATCCACCCCAAGGACACCCTAAACCTACCTGATGTTCTCCTAATCCCAAAGCACACTCCCAACCAACATAAAACGCATTAGGAACTCAACGAAACGCAACGGAAACCCCAAAACACTTCAAAATCACACGAAGAAAGGAGAGGATCACTCTCCAAAATAGAAGAAAACCCCAAATACCATGAATCCACGCGAAAAGTCCCCCTAAACCTACCTGAAGTTCTCCAAAACCCACAATTTACCCTTTTACAACACGATGACCATGGAAAACCAAATGAAACACAACGGAGACCCCAAAACACGTCAAAAACAACACAAAAAGTCCAGGATCATCCCCCCCCCAAAAAAAAAAAAAAAAAAAAAAAACTGAGTACCATATATCCACCCCAAAACCAACCTAAACCTACCTGATATTCTACAAAACCCACAATTTACACTTTTCCACCATGATGACCAACGAGAAGCCAACAAAACCAAACAGAGACACCAAAAACCTTAAAAAACACCCCAAACAAAAATGGCATCACCCCCAAAACTGGAAGAAAATCCCCCAAAACCATAGATCCACCCCAAAACCACCCTAAACCTAACTGATGTTCTCCAAAACCCACAATTTACACTTTTCCAACACGATGACCAACGAGAACACAACAAAACCCAACAGAGACCCCAAAAAACGTCAAAAACACCCCAAACAAGAACGGCATCACCCCCAAAACTCGAAGAAAATCCGCCAAAACCATAGATCCACCCCAAAACCACCCTAAACCTACCTGATGTTCTCCAAAACCCACAATCCACTCCTATTTAACATAATGACAAACAAGAACACAACAAAACCTAATGGAGACCCGAAAAAACGTCAAAAACACCCCAACAAATATCGGCATCACCCCCAAAACTGGAAGAAAATCCGCCAAAACCATAGATCCACCCCAAAACCACCCTAAACCCACCTGATGTTCTCCAAAACCCACAATCCACTCCTATTTAACATAATGACAAACAAGAACACAACAAAACCTAATGGAGACCCCAAAACACGTCAAAAACACCCCAGAAAATATCGGTATCACCCCCAAAACTGGAAGAAAATACGCCAAAACCATAGATCCACCCCAAAACCACCCTAAACCTACCTGATGTTCTCCAAAACCCAAAATTTACACTTTTCCAACACGATGACCAACGAGAACCCAACAAAACACAACAGAGACCCCAAAAAACGTCAAAAACACCCCAAACAAGAACGGCATCACCCCCAAAACTGGAAGAAAATACGCCAAAACCATAGATCCACCCCAAAACCACCCTAAGCCTACCTGATGTTCTCCAAAACCCACAATCCACACCTATTTAACATAATGACAAACAAGAACACAACAAAACCTAATGGAGACCTCAAAACACGTCAAAAACACCCCAGAAAATATCGGCATCACCCCCAAAACTGGAAGAAAATACGCCAAAACCATAGATCCACCCCAAAACCACCCGAAACCTACCTGATGTTCTCCAAAACCCACAATTTACACTTTTCCAACACGATGACCAACGAGAACCCTACAAAACCCAACGGAGACCCCAAAACACGTTAAAAACACCCCAAAAAAGAACGGCATCACCCCCAAAACTGGAAGAAAACCCCAAATACCATAGATCCACCCCAAAACCACCCTAAACCTACCTGATGTTCTCCTAAGCCCAAAGCACACTCCCAACCAACATAAAACGCATTAGGAACTCAACGAAACGCAACGGAAACCCCAAAACACTTCAAAATCACATGAAGAAAGGAGAGGATCACTCTCCAAAATAGAAGAAAACCCCAAATACCATGAATCCACGCGAAAAGTCCCCCTAAACCTACCTGAAGTTCTCCAAAACCCACAATTTACCCTTTTACAACACGATGACCATGGAAAACCAAATGAAACACAACGGAGACCCCAAAACACGTCAAAAACAACACAAAAAGTCCAGGATCATCCCCCCCCCCCCCAAAAAAAAAAAAAAAAAAAAAAACTGAGTACCATATATCCACCCCAAAACCACCCTAAACCTACCTGATATTCTACAAAACCCACAATTTACACTTTTCCACCATGATGACCAACGAGAAGCCAACAAAACCAAACAGAGACCCCAAAAACCTTAAAAAACACCCCAAACAAAAATGGCATCACCCCAAAACTGGAAGAAAATCCCCCAAAACCATAGATCCACCCCAAAACCACCCTAAACCTAACTGATGTTCTCCAAAACCCACAATTTACACTTTTCCAACACGATGACCAACGAGAACACAACAAAACCCAACAGAGACCCCAAAAAACGTCAAAAACACCCCAAACAAGAACGGCATCACCCCCAAAACTCGAAGAAAATCCGCCAAAACCATAGATCCACCCCAAAACCACCCTAAACCTACCTGATGTTCTCCAAAACCCACAATCCACTCCTATATAACATAATGACAAACAAGAACACAACAAAACCTAATGGAGACCCCAAAACACGTCAAAAACACCCCAACAAATATCGGCATCACCCCCAAAACTGGAAGAAAATACACCAAAATCATAGATCCACCCCAAAACCACCCTAAACATACCTGATGTTCTCCAAAACCCACAATTAGCTTTTTCCAACACGATGACAAACGAGAACCCAACAGAACCCAACAGAGACCCCAAAAAACGTCAAAAACACCCCAAACAAGAACGGCATCACCCCCAAAACTCGAAGAAAATCCGCCAAAACCATAGATCCACCCCAAAACCACCCTAAACCTACCTGATGTTCTCCAAAACCCACAATCCACTCCTATTTAACATAATGACAAACAAGAACACAACAAAACCTAATGGAGACCCCAGAAAACGTCAAAAACACCCCAAACAAGAACGGCATCACCCCCAAAACTGGAAGAAAATACGCCAAAACCATAGATCCACCCCAAAACCACCCGAAACCTACCTGATGTTCTCCAAAACCCACAATTTACACTTTTTCAACACGATGACCAACGAGAACCCTACAAAACCCAACGGAGACCCCAAAACACGTTAAAAACACCCCAAAAAAGAACGGCATCACCCCCAAAACTGGAAGAAAACCCCAAATACCATAGATCCACCCCAAGGACACCCTAAACCTACCTGATGTTCTCCTAATCCCAAAGCACACTCCCAACCAACATAAAACGCATTAGGAACTCAACGAAACGCAACGGAAACCCCAAAACACTTCAAAATCACACGAAGAAAGGAGAGGATCACTCTCCAAAATAGAAGAAAACCCCAAATACCATGAATCCACGCGAAAAGTCCCCCTAAACCTACCTGAAGTTCTCCAAAACCCACAATTTACCCTTTTACAACACGATGACCATGGAAAACCAAATGAAACACAACGGAGACCCCAAAACACGTCAAAAACAACACAAAAAGTCCAGGATCATCCCCCCCCCCCCCCCCCCCCAAAAAAAAAAAAAAAAAAAAAACTGAGTACCATATATCCACCCCAAAACCACCCTAAAACTACCTGATATTCTACAAAACCCACAATTTACACTTTTCCACCATGATGACCAACGAGAAGCCAACAAAACCAAACAGAGACACCAAAAACCTTAAAAAACACCCCAAACAAAAATGGCATCACCCCCAAAACTGGAAGAAAATCCGCCAAAACCATAGATCCACCCCAAAACCACCCTAAACCCACCTGATGTTCTCCAAAACCCACAATCCACTCCTATTTAACATAATGACAAACAAGAACACAACAAAACCTAATGGAGACCCCAAAACACGTCAAAAGCACCCCAGAAAATATCGGTATCACCCCCAAAACTGGAAGAAAATACGCCAAAACCATAGATCCACCCCAAAACCACCCTAAACCTACCTGATGTTCTCCAAAACCCAAAATTTACACTTTTCCAACACGATGACCAACGAGAACCCAACAAAACCCAACAGAGACCCCAAAAAACGTCAAAAACACCCCAAACAAGAACGGCATCACCCCCAAAACTGGAAGAAAATACGCCAAAACCATAGATCCACCCCAAAACCACCCGAAACCTACCTGATGTTCTCCAAAACCCACAATCCACACCTATTTAACATAATGACAAACAAGAACACAACAAAACCTAATGGAGACCCCAAAACACGTCAAAAACACCCCAACAAATATCGGCATCACCCCCAAAACTGGAAGAAAATACGCCAAAACCATAGATCCACCCCAAAACCACCCTAAACCTACCTGATCTTCTCCAAAACCCACAATCCACTCCTATTTAACATAATGACAAACAAGAACACAACAAAACCTAATGGAGACCCCAAAAAACGTCAAAAACACCCCAAACAAGAACGGCATCACCCCCAAAACTGGAAGAAAATCCCCCAAAACCATAGATCCACCCCAAAACCACCCTAAACCTACCTGATCTTCTCCAAAACCCACAATCCACTCCTATTTAACATAATGACAAACAAGAACACAACAAAACCTAATGGAGACCCCAAAACACGTCAAAAACACCCCAACAAATATCGGCATCACCCCCAAAACTGGAAGAAAATCCGCCAAAACCATAGACCCACCCCAAAACCACCCTAAACCTACCTGATGTTCTCCAAAACCCACAATCCACTCCTATTTAACATAATGACAAACAAGAACACAACAAAACCTAATGGAGACCCCAAAACACGTCAAAAACACCCCAGAAAATATCGGCATCACCCCCAAAACTGGAAGAAAATACGCCAAAACCATAGATCCACCCCAAAACCACCCGAAACCTACCTGATGTTCTCCAAAACCCACAATTTACACTTTTCCAACACGATGACCAACGAGAACCCTACAAAACCCAACAGAGACCCCAAAAAACGTCAAAAACACCCCAAACAAGAACGGCATCACCCCCAAAACTGGAAGAAAATACGCCAAAACCATAGATCCACCACAAAACCACCCTAAACCTACCTGATGTTCTCCAAAACCCACAATCCACACCTATTTAACATAATGACAAACAAGAACACAACAAAACCTAATGGAGACCCCAAAACACGTCAAAAACACCCCAACAAATATCGGCATCACCCCCAAAACTGGAAGAAAATACGCCAAAACCATAGATCCACCCCAAAACCACCCGAAACCTACCTGATGTTCTCCAAAACCCACAATTTACACTTTTCCAACACGATGACCAACGAGAACCCTACAAAACCCAACGGAGACCCCAAAACACGTTAAAAACACCCCAAAAAAGAACGGCATCACCCCCAAAACTGGAAGAAAACCCCAAATACCATAGATCCACCCCAAGGACACCCTAAACCTACCTGATGTTCT
>NW_028181030.1:0-43581 GCF_964211825.1 Aythya ferina
TATATTGTGGGTTTTGGAGAAGATCAGGTAGGTTTAGTGTGTCTTTGGGTGGATCTATGGTTTTGGGGGATTTTCTTCCAGTTTTGGGGGTGATGCCGATATTTTTTGTGTTGTTTTTGACGTGTTTTGGGGTCTCTGTTGGGTTTATTTGCGTTGTCATTGGTCATCATGGTGGAAAAGGGTACATTGTGGGTTTTGGAGAACATCAGGTAGGTTTAGGGTGGTTTTGGGGTGGATCTATGGTATTTGGGGTTTTCTTCTATTTTTTGGCATGAACCTGTTCTTTTTTGGGGTGTTTTTGATGTGTTTTAGGGTCTCCGTTGGGTTTTGTTGTGTTCCTGTTGGTCTTTATGTTAAATAGTTGTGGATTGTGGGTTTTGGAGAACTTCAGGTAGGTTTAGGGTGGTTTTGGGGTGGATCTATTGTTTTGGCGTATTTTCTTCCAGATTTGGGGGTGATGCCGATATTTTTTGGGGTGTTTTGACGTGTTTTGGGGTCTTTGTTGTGTTTCATTGGGTTTTCCATGGTCATTTTGTTGGAAAAGTGTAAATTGTGGGTTTTGGAGAACATCAGGTAGGTTTAGGGTGTCTTTGAGGTGGATCTATGGTATTTGGGGTTTTCTTCTATTTTTTTGGCGTGATCCTGTTCTTTTTTTTTGGGTGTATTTGACGTGTTTTGGGGTCTCCGTTGGGTTTTGTTGTGTTCCTGTTGGTCTTTATGTTAAGTAGGTGTGGATTGTGGGTTTTGGAGAACTTCAGGTAGGTTTAGGGTGGTTTTGGGGTGGATCTATGGTTTTGGGGGATTTTCTTTCAGTTTTGGGGGTGATGCCGTTCTTGTTTGGGGTGTGTTTGAGGTTTTTTGGGGTCTCTGTTAGGTTTTGTTGGGTTCTCGTTGGTCATCATGGTGGAAAAGTGTAAAATGTGGGTTTTGGAGAACATCAGGTAGGTTTAGGGTGGTTTTGGGGTGGATCTATGGTTTTGGGGGATTTTCTTCTAGTTTTGGGTGTGGTACCATTCTTGTTTGGGGTGTTTTTTATGTTTTTTTGGGGTCTCTGTTTGGTTTTGTTGTGTTCTTGTTGGTCATTATGTTAAATAGGAGTGGATTATGGGTTTTGGAGAAGATCAGGTAGGTTTAGGGTGGTTTTGGGGTGGATCTATGGTTTTGGCGTATTTTCTTCCAGATTTGGGGGTGATGCCGATATTTTTTGGGGTGTTTTTGACGTGTTTTGTGGTCTCTGTTGGGTTTATTTGCTTTCTCATTGGTCATCATGGTGGAAAAGGGTACATTGTGGGTTTTGGTGAACATCAGGTAGGTTTATGGTGTCTTTGGGGTGGATCTATGGTATTTGGGGTTTTCTTCTATTTTTTGGCATGAACCTGTTCTTTTTTGGGGTGTTTTTGATGTGTTTTGGGTCTCCGTTGGGTTTATTTGCGTTGTCATTGGTCATCATGGTGGAAAAGTGTAAATTGTGCGTTTTGAAGAATATCAGGTAGGTTTAGGGTGGTTTTGGGGTGGATCTATGGTTTTGGAGGATTTTCTTCCAGTTTTGGGGTTGATGCCGATATTTTTTGGGGTGTTTTTGACGTGTTTTGGGGTCTCCATTAGGTTTTGTTGTGTTCTTGTTTGTCATTATGTTAAATAGGTGTGGATTGTGGGTTTTGGAGATGATCAGGTAGGTTTAGGGTGGTTTTGGGGTGGATCTATGGTTTTGGCGTATTTTCTTCCAGTTTTGGGGGTGATGCCGATATTTTTTGGGGTGTTTTTGACGTGTTTTGGGGTCTCCGTTGTGTTTCATTGGGTTTTCCATGGTCATCATGGTGGAAAAGGGTAAATTGTGGGTTTTGGAGAACATCAGGTAGGTTTAGGGTGGTTTTGGGGTGGATCTATGGTTTTGGGGGATTTTCTTGCAGTTTTGGGTGTGATGCCATTCTTGTTTGGGGTGTTTTTTAAGGTTTTTGGGGTGTCTGTTTGGTTTTGTTGGGTTCTCGTTCGTCATCATGGTGGAAAAGGGTAAATTGTGGGTTTTGGAGAAGATCAGGTAGGTTTAGGGTGGTTTTTGGGTGGATCTATGGTATTCAGTTTTTTTTTTTTTGTTTTGCGGGGGGGGGGGGGGGGGGGGGGTGATCCTGGACTTTTTGTGTTGTTTTTGACGTGTTTTGGGGTCTCCCTTGGGTTTTGTTGTGTTCCTTTTGGTCATGTTAAATAGGTGTGGATTGTGGGTTTTGGAGAACTTCAGGTAGGTTTAGGGTGGTTTTGGGGTGGATCTATGGTTTTGGGGGATTTTCTTTCAGTTTTGGGGGTGATGCCGTTCTTGTTTGGGGTGTTTTTGACGTGTTTTGGGGTCTCCATTAGGTTTTGTTGTGTTCTTGTTGGTCATTATGTTAAATAGGTGTGGATTGTGGGTTTTGGAGAACATCAGGTAGGTTTAGGGTGGTTTTGGGGTGGATCTATGGTTTTGGGGGATTTTCTTCCAGTTTTGGGGGTGATGCCATTCTTGTTTGGGGTGTTTTTTAAGGTTTTTGGGGTCTCTGTTTTGTTTTGTTGGGTTCTCGTTGGTCATCATGGTGGAAAAGTGTAAATTGTGGGTTTTGGAGAAGATCAGGTAGGTTTAGGGTGTCTTTGGGGTGGATCTATGGTTTTGGGGGATTTTCTTCCAGTTTTGGGGGTGATGCCATTCTTGTTTGGGGTGTTTTTTAAGGTTTTTGGGGTCTCTGTTTGGTTTTGTTGGGTTCTCGTTTGTCATCATGGAGGAAAAGGGTTTATTGTGGGTTTTGGAGAAGATCAGGTAGGTTTAGTGTGGTTTTGGGGTGGATCTATGGTTTTGGGGGATTTTCTTCCAGTTTTGGGGGTGATGCCGATATTTTTTGGGGTGTTTTTGACGTGTTTTGGGGTCTCTGTTGGGTTTATTTGCGTTGTCATTGGTCATCATGGTGGAAAAGGGTACATTGTGGGTTTTGGAGAACATCAGGTAGGTTTAGGGTGGTTTTGGGGTGGATCTATGGTATTTGGGGTTTTCTTCTATTTTTTGGCATGAACCTGTTCTTTTTTGGGGTGTTTTTGATGTGTTTTGGGGTCTCCGTTGGGTTTTGTTGTGTTCTTGTTGGTCATTATGTTAAATAGGAGTGGATTGTGGGTTTTGGAGAAGATCAGGTAGGTTTAGGGTGGTTTTGGGGTGGATCTATGGTTTTGGCGTATTTTCTTCCAGATTTGGGGGTGATGCCGTTCTTGTTTGGGGTGTGTTTGACGTTTTTTGAGGTCTCTGTTGGGTTTTGTTGGGTTCTCGTTGGTCATCATGGTGGAAAAGAGTAAAATGTGGGTTTTGGAGAACATCAGGTAGGTTTAGGGTGGTTTTGGGGTGGATCTATGGTATTCAGTTTTTTTTTTTTTGGGGGGGGGGGGCGTGGGGGGGTGATCCTGGACTTTTTGTGTTGTTTTTGACGTGTTTTGGGGTCTCCGTTGTGTTTCATTGGGTTTTCCATGGTCATCGTGTTGTAAAAGGGTAAATTGTGGGTTTTGGAGAACTTCAGGTAGGTTTAGGGGGAGTTTTCACGTGGATTCATGGTATTTGGGGTTTTCTTCTTTTTGGGGGAGTGATCCTCTCCTTTCTTCGGGTGATTTTGAAGTGTTTTGGGGTTTCCGTTGCGTTTCGTTGAGTTCCTAATGTGTTTTATGGTGGTTGGGAGTGTGCTTTGGGATTAGGAGGACATCAGGTAGGTTTAGGGTGTCTTTGGGGTGGATCTATGGTATTTGGGGTTTTCTTCTATTTTTTGGCGTGATCCTGTTCTTTTTTTTTGGGTGTATTTGAAGTGTTTTGGGGTCTCCGTTGGGTTTTGTTGTGTTCCTGTTGGTCTTTATGTTAAATAGGTGTGGATTGTGGGTTTTGGAGAACTTCAGGTAGGTTTAGGGTGGTTTTGGGGTGGATCTATGGTTTTGGGGGATTTTCTTCCAGTTTTGGGGGTGATGCCGATATTTTTTGGGGTGTTTTTGACGTGTTTTGGGGTCTCCATTAGGTTTTGTTGTGTTCTTGTTGGTCATTATGTTAAATAGGTGTGGATTGTGGGTTTTGGAGAACATCAGGTAGGTTTATGGTGGTTTTGGGGTGGATCTATGGTTTTGGCGGATTTTCTTCCAGTTTTGGGGGTGATGCCGATATTTTTTGGGGTGTTTTTGACGTGTTTTGGGGTCTCCGTTGTGTTTCATTGGGTTTTCCATGGTCATCATGGTGGAAAAGTGTAAATTGTGGGTTTTGGAGAACATCAGGTAGGTTTAGGGTGGTTTTGGGGTGGATCTATGGTTTTGGGGGATTTTCTTCCAGTTTTGGGTGTGATGCCATTCTTGTTTGGGGTGTTTTTTAAGGTTTTTGGGGTCTCTGTTTGGTTTTGTTGGGTTCTCGTTCGTCATCATGGTGGAAAAGGGTAAATTGTGGGTTTTGGAGAAGATCAGGTAGGTTTAGGGTGGTTTTTGGGTGGATCTATGGTATTCAGTTTTTTTTTTTTTGTTTTGGCGGGGGGGGGGGGGGGGGGGTGATCCTGGACTTTTTGTGTTGTTTTTGACGTGTTTTGGGGTCTCCCTTGGGTTTTGTTGTGTTCCTTTTGGTCATGTTAAATAGGTGTGGATTGTGGGTTTTGGAGAACTTCAGGTAGGTTTAGGGTGGTTTTGGGGTGGATCTATGGTTTTGGGGGATTTTCTTTCAGTTTTGGGGGTGATGCCGTTCTTGTTTGGGGTGTTTTTGACGTGTTTTGGGGTCTCCATTAGGTTTTGTTGTGTTCTTGTTGGTCATTATGTTAAATAGGTGTGGATTGTGGGTTTTGGAGAACATCAGGTAGGTTTAGGGTGGTTTTGGGGTGGATCTATGGTTTTGGGGGATTTTCTTCCAGTTTTGGGGGTGATGCCATTCTTGTTTGGGGTGTTTTTTAAGGTTTTTGGGGTCTCTGTTTTGTTTTGTTGGGTTCTCGTTGGTCATCATGGTGGAAAAGTGTAAATTGTGGGTTTTGGAGAAGATCAGGTAGGTTTAGGGTGTCTTTGGGGTGGATCTATGGTTTTGGGGGATTTTCTTCCAGTTTTGGGGGTGATGCCATTCTTGTTTGGGGTGTTTTTTAAGGTTTTTGGGGTCTCTGTTTGGTTTTGTTGGGTTCTCGTTTGTCATCATGGAGGAAAAGGGTTTATTGTGGGTTTTGGAGAAGATCAGGTAGGTTTAGTGTGGTTTTGGGGTGGATCTATGGTTTTGGGGGATTTTCTTCCAGTTTTGGGGGTGATGCCGATATTTTTTGGGGTGTTTTTGACGTGTTTTGGGGTCTCTGTTGGGTTTATTTGCGTTGTCATTGGTCATCATGGTGGAAAAGGGTACATTGTGGGTTTTGGAGAACATCAGGTAGGTTTAGGGTGGTTTTGGGGTGGATCTATGGTATTTGGGGTTTTCTTCTATTTTTTGGCATGAACCTGTTCTTTTTTGGGGTGTTTTTGATGTGTTTTGGGGTCTCCGTTGGGTTTTGTTGTGTTCTTGTTGGTCATTATGTTAAATAGGAGTGGATTGTGGGTTTTGGAGAAGATCAGGTAGGTTTAGGGTGGTTTTGGGGTGGATCTATGGTTTTGGCGTATTTTCTTCCAGATTTGGGGGTGATGCCGTTCTTGTTTGGGGTGTGTTTGACGTTTTTTGAGGTCTCTGTTGGGTTTTGTTGGGTTCTCGTTGGTCATCATGGTGGAAAAGAGTAAAATGTGGGTTTTGGAGAACATCAGGTAGGTTTAGGGTGGTTTTGGGGTGGATCTATGGTATTCAGTTTTTTTTTTTTTTTGGGGGGGGGGGCGTGGGGGGGTGATCCTGGACTTTTTGTGTTGTTTTTGACGTGTTTTGGGGTCTCCGTTGTGTTTCATTGGGTTTTCCATGGTCATCGTGTTGTAAAAGGGTAAATTGTGGGTTTTGGAGAACTTCAGGTAGGTTTAGGGGGAGTTTTCACGTGGATTCATGGTATTTGGGGTTTTCTTCTTTTTGGGGGAGTGATCCTCTCCTTTCTTCGGGTGATTTTGAAGTGTTTTGGGGTTTCCGTTGCGTTTCGTTGAGTTCCTAATGTGTTTTATGGTGGTTGGGAGTGTGCTTTGGGATTAGGAGGACATCAGGTAGGTTTAGGGTGTCTTTGGGGTGGATCTATGGTATTTGGGGTTTTCTTCTATTTTTTGGCGTGATCCTGTTCTTTTTTTTTGGGTGTATTTGAAGTGTTTTGGGGTCTCCGTTGGGTTTTGTTGTGTTCCTGTTGGTCTTTATGTTAAATAGGTGTGGATTGTGGGTTTTGGAGAACTTCAGGTAGGTTTAGGGTGGTTTTGGGGTGGATCTATGGTTTTGGGGGATTTTCTTCCAGTTTTGGGGGTGATGCCGATATTTTTTGGGGTGTTTTTGACGTGTTTTGGGGTCTCCATTAGGTTTTGTTGTGTTCTTGTTGGTCATTATGTTAAATAGGTGTGGATTGTGGGTTTTGGAGATGATCAGGTAGGTTTAGGGTGGTTTTGGGGTGGATCTATGGTTTTGGCGTATTTTCTTCCAGTTTTGGGGGTGATGCCGATATTTTTTGGGGTGTTTTTGACGTGTTTTGGGGTCTCCGTTTTGTTTCATTGGGTTTTCCATGGTCATCATGGTGGAAAAGTGTAAATTGTGGGTTTTGGAGAACATCAGGTAGGTTTAGGGTGGCTTTTGGGTGGATCTATGGTATTCAGTTTTTTTTTGTTGTTTTGGCGGGGGGGGGGGGGGGGGGTGATCCTGGGCTTTTTGTGTTGTTTTTGACGTGTTTTGGGGTCTCCGTTGTGTTTCATTGGGTTTTCCATGGTCATCATGGTGTAAAAGGGTAAATTGTGGGTTTTGGAGAACTTCAGGTAGGTTTAGGGGGAGTTTTCACGTGGATTCATGGTATTTGGGGTTTTCTTCTTTTTGGGGGAGTGATCCTCTCCTTTCTTCGGGTGATTTTGAAGTGTTTTGGGGTTTCCGTTGCGTTTCGTTGAGTTCCTAATGTGTTTTATGGTGGCTGGGAGTGTGCTTTGGGATTAGGAGAACATGAGGTAGGTTTAGGGTGTCTTTGGGGTGGATCTATGGTATTTGGGGTTTTCTTCTACTTTTTGGCGTGATCCTGTTCTTTTTTTTGGGTGTATTTGACGTGTTTTGGGGTCTCCGTTGGGTTTTGTTGTGTTCCTTTTGGTCATGTTAAATAGGTGTGGATTGTGGGTTTTGGAGAATATCAGGTAGGTTTAGGGTGGTTTTGGGGTGGATCTATGGTTTTGGGGGATTTTCTTTCAGTTTTGGGGGTGATGCCGTTCTTGTTTGGGGTGTTTTTGACGTGTTTTGGGGTCTCCATTAGGTTTTGTTGGGTTCTTGTTGGTCATTATGTTAAATAGGTGTGGATTGTGGGTTTTGGAGAACATCAGGTAGGTTTAGGGTGGTTTTGGGGTGGATCTATGGTTTTGGGGGATTTTCTTCCAGTTTTGGGGGTGATGCCATTCTTGTTTGGGGTGTTTTTTAAGGTTTTTGGGGTCTCTGTTTGGTTTTGTTGGGTTCTCGTTGGTCATCATGGTGGAAAAGGGTAAATTGTGGGTTTTGGAGAACATCAGGTAGGTTTAGGGTGTCTTTGGGGTGGATCTATGGTTTTGGGGGATTTTCTTCCAGTTTTGGGGGTGATGCCGATATTTTTTGTGTTGTTTTTGACGTGTTTTGGGGTCTCTGTTGGGTTTATTTGCGTTGTCATTGGTCATCATGGTGGAAAAGGGTACATTGTGGGTTTTGGAGAACATCAGGTAGGTTTAGGGTGGTTTTGGGGTGGATCTATGGTTTTGGCGTATTTTCTTTCATTTTTGGGGGTGATGCCGATATTTTTTGGGGTGTTTTTGACGTGTTTTGGGGTCTCCGTTGTGTTTCATTGGGTTTTCCATGGTCATTTTGTTGGAAAAGTGTAAATTGTGGGTTTTGGAGAACATCAGGTAGGTTTAGGGTGTCTTTGAGGTGGATCTATGGTATTTGGGGTTTTCTTCTATTTTTTGGCGTGATCCTGTTCTTTTTTTTTGGGTGTATTTGACGTGTTTTGGGGTCTCCGTTGGGTTTTGTTGTGTTCCTGTTGGTCTTTATGTTAAGTAGGTGTGGATTGTGGGTTTTGGAGAACTTCAGGTAGGTTTAGGGTGGTTTTGGGGTGGATCTATGGTTTTGGCGTATTTTCTTCCAGTTTTGGGGGTGATGCCGTTCTTGTTTGGGGTGTGTTTGACGTTTTTTGGGGTCTCTGTTGGGTTTTGTTAGGTTCTCGTTGGTCATCATGGTGGAAAAGTGTAAATTGTGGGTTTTGGAGAACATCAGGTAGGTTTAGGGTGGTTTTGGGGTGGATCTATGGTTTTGGCGGATTTTCTTCCAGTTTTGGGTGTGGTGCCATTCTTGTTTGGGGTGTTTTTTAAGGTTTTTGGGGTCTCTGTTGGGTTTTGTTGTGTTCTCGTTGGTCATCATGGTGGAAAAGGGTACATTGTGGGTTTTGGAGAACATCAGGTAGGTTTAGGGTGGTTTTGGGGTGGATCTATGGTATTCAGTTTTTTTTTTTTTTTTCGGTGTGTTTGGGGGGGCTGATCCTGGACATTTTGTGTTGTTTTTGACGTGTTTTGGGGTCTCCGTTGTGTTTCATTGGGTTTTCCATGGTCATCATGGTGTAAAAGGGTAAATTGTGGGTTTTGGAGAACTTCAGGTAGGTTTAGGGGGAGTTTTCACGTGGATTCATGGTATTTGGGGTTTTCTTCTTTTTGGGGGAGTGATCCTCTCCTTTCTTCGGGTGATTTTGAAGTGTTTTGGGGTTTCCGTTGCGTTTCGTTGAGTTCCTAATGTGTTTTATGGTGGCTGGGAGTGTGCTTTGGGATTAGGAGAACATCAGGTAGGTTTAGGGTGTCTTTGGGGTGGATCTATGGTATTTGGGGTTTTCTTCTACTTTTTGGCGTGATCCTGTTCTTTTTTTTGGGTGTATTTGACGTGTTTTGGGGTCTCCGTTGGGTTTTGTTGTGTTCCTTTTGGTCATGTTAAATAGGTGTGGATTGTGGGTTTTGGAGAACTTCAGGTAGGTTTAGGGTGGTTTTGGGGTGGATCTATGGTTTTGGGGGATTTTCTTTCAGTTTTGGGGGTGATGCCGTTCTTGTTTGGGGTGTGTTTGACGTTTTTTGGGGTCTCTGTTGGGTTTTGTTGGGTTCTCGTTGGTCATCATGGTGGAAAAGGGTAAAATGTGGGTTTTGGAGAACATCAGGTAGGTTTAGGGTGGTTTTGGGGTGGATCTATGGTTTTGGGGGATTTTCTTCCAGTTTTGGGTGTGGTGCCATTCTTGTTTGGGGTGTTTTTTATGGTTTTTGGGGTCTCTGTTTGGTTTTGTTGGGTTCTCGTTGGTCATCATGGTGGAAAAGTGTAAATTGTGGGTTTTGGAGAACATCAGGTAGGTTTAGGTTGGTTTTGGGGTGGATCTATGGTATTCAGTTTTTTTTTTTTTTTTCGGTGTGTGTGGGGGGGCTGATCCTGGACTTTTTGTGTTGTTTTTGACGTGTTTTGGGGTCTCCGTTGTGTTTCATTGGGTTTTCCATGGTCATCGTGTTGTAAAAGGGTAAATTGTGGGTTTTGGAGAACTTCAGGTAGGTTTAGGGGGAGTTTTCACGTGGATTCATGGTATTTGGGGTTTTCTTCTTTTTGGGGGAGTGATCCTCTCCTTTCTTCGGGTGATTTTGAAGTGTTTTGGGGTTTCCGTTGCGTTTCGTTGAGTTCCTAATGTGTTTTATGGTGGTTGGGAGTGTGCTTTGGGATTAGGAGAACATCAGGTAGGTTTAGGGTGTCTTTGGGGTGGATCTATGGTATTTGGGGTTTTCTTCTATTTTTTGGCGTGATCCTGTTCTTTTTTTTGGGTGTATTTGACGTGTTTTGGGGTCTCCGTTGGGTTTTGTTGTGTTCCTTTTGGTCTTTATGTTAAATAGGAGTGGATTGTGGGTTTTGGAGAAGTTCAGGTAGGTTTAGGGTGGTTTTGGGGTGGATCTATGGTTTTGGGGGATTTTCTTTCAGTTTTGGGGGTGATGCCGTTCTTGTTTGGGGTGTGTTTGAGGTTTTTTGGGGTCTCTGTTGGGTTTTGTTGGGTTCTCGTTGGTCATCATGGTGGAAAAGGGTAAAATGTGGGTTTTGGAGAACATCAGGTAGGTTTAGGGTGGTTTTGGGGTGGATCTATGGTTTTGGGGGATTTTCTTCTAGTTTTGGGTGTGGTACCATTCTTGTTTGGGGTGTTTTTTATGTTTTTTGGGGTCTCTGTTTGGTTTTGTTGTGTTCTTGTTGGTCATTATGTTAAATAGGAGTGGATTATGGGTTTTGGAGAAGATCAGGTAGGTTTAGGGTGGTTTTGGGGTGGATCTATGGTTTTGGCGTATTTTCTTCCAGATTTGGGGGTGATGCCGATATTTTTTGGGGTGTTTTTGACGTGTTTTGTGGTCTCTGTTGGGTTTATTTGCTTTCTCATTGGTCATCATGGTGGAAAAGGGTACATTGTGGGTTTTGGTGAACATCAGGTAGGTTTAGGGTGTCTTTGGGGTGGATCTATGGTATTTGGGGTTTTCTTCTATTTTTTGGCATGAACCTGTTCTTTTTTGGGGTGTTTTTGATGTGTTTTGGGTCTCCGTTGGGTTTATTTGCGTTGTCATTGGTCATCATGGTGGAAAAGTGTAAATTGTGCGTTTTGAAGAATATCAGGTAGGTTTAGGGTGGTTTTGGGGTGGATCTATGGTTTTGGAGGATTTTCTTCCAGTTTTGGGGTTGATGCCGATATTTTTTGGGGTGTTTTTGACGTGTTTTGGGGTCTCCATTAGGTTTTGTTGTGTTCTTGTTGGTCATTATGTTAAATAGGTGTGGATTGTGGGTTTTGGAGAACATCAGGTAGGTTTATGGTGGTTTTGGGGTGGATCTATGGTTTTGGGGGATTTTCTTCCAGTTTTGGGGGTGATGCCGATATTTTTTGGGGTGTTTTTGACGTGTTTTGGGGTCTCCGTTGTGTTTCATTGGGTTTTCCATGGTCATCATGGTGGAAAAGTGTAAATTGTGGGTTTTGGAGAACATCAGGTAGGTTTAGGGTGGTTTTGGGGTGGATCTATGGTTTTGGGGGATTTTCTTCCAGTTTTGGGTGTGATGCCATTCTTGTTTGGGGTGTTTTTTAAGGTTTTTGGGGTCTCTGTTTGGTTTTGTTGGGTTCTCGTTCGTCATCATGGTGGAAAAGGGTAAATTGTGGGTTTTGGAGAAGATCAGGTAGGTTTAGGGTGGTTTTGGGGTGGATCTATGGTATTCAGTTTTTTTTTTTTTGTTTTGGCGGGGGGGGGGGGGGGGGGTGATCCTGGACTTTTTGTGTTGTTTTTGACGTGTTTTGGGGTCTCCCTTGGGTTTTGTTGTGTTCCTTTTGGTCATGTTAAATAGGTGTGGATTGTGGGTTTTGGAGAACTTCAGGTAGGTTTAGGGTGGTTTTGGGGTGGATCTATGGTTTTGGGGGATATTCTTTCAGTTTTGGGGGTGATGCCGTTCTTGTTTGGGGTGTTTTTGACGTGTTTTGGGGGTCTCCATTAGGTTTTGTTGTGTTCTTGTTGGTCATTATGTTAAATAGGTGTGGATTGTGGGTTTTGGAGAAGATCAGGTAGGTTTAGGGTGGTTTTGGGGTGGATCTATGGTTTTGGGGGATTTTCTTCCAGTTTTGGGGGTGATGCCATTCTTGTTTGGGGTGTTTTTTAAGGTTTTTGGGGTCTCTGTTTTGTTTTGTTGGGTTCTCGTTGGTCATCATGGTGGAAAAGTGTAAATTGTGGGTTTTGGAGAAGATCAGGTAGGTTTAGGGTGTCTTTGGGGTGGATCTATGGTTTTGGGGGATTTTCTTCCAGTTTTGGGGGTGATGCCATTCTTGTTTGGGGTGTTTTTTAAGGTTTTTGGGGTCTCTGTTTGGTTTTGTTGGGTTCTCGTTTGTCATCATGGAGGAAAAGGGTAAATTGTGGGTTTTGGAGAAGATCAGGTAGGTTTAGGGTGGTTTTGGGGTGGATCTATGGTTTTGGGGGATTTTCTTCCAGTTTTGGGGGTGATGCCGATATTTTTTGGGGTGTTTTTGACGTGTTTTGGGGTCTCTGTTGGGTTTATTTGCGTTGTCATTGGTCATCATGGTGGAAAAGGGTACATTGTGGGTTTTGGAGAACATCAGGTAGGTTTAGGGTGGTTTTGGGGTGGATCTATGGTATTTGGGGTTTTCTTCTATTTTTTGGCATGAACCTGTTCTTTTTTGGGGTGTTTTTGATGTGTTTTGGGGTCTCCGTTGGGTTTTGTTGTGTTCTTGTTGGTCATTATGTTAAATAGGAGTGGATTGTGGGTTTTGGAGAAGATCAGGTATGTTTAGGGTGGTTTTGGGGTGGATCTATGGTTTTGGCGTATTTTCTTCCAGTTTTGGGAGTGATGCCGATATTTTTTGTGGTGTTTTTGACGTGTTTTGGGGTCTCTGTTGGGTTTTGTTTGGTTCTCGTTTGTCATCATGGTGGAAAAGGGTAAATTGTGGGTTTTGGAGAAGATCAGGTAGGTTTAGGGTGGTTTTGGGGTGGATCTATGGTTTTGGGGGATTTTCTTCCAGATTTGGGGGTGATGCCATTCTGGTTTGGGGTGTTTTTTAAGGTTTTTGAGGTCTCTGTTTTGTTTTGTTGGGTTCTCGTTGGTCATCATGGTGGAAAAGGGTACATTGTGGGTTTTGGAGAAGATCAGGTAGGTTTAGGGTGTCTTTGGGGTGGATCTATGGTATTTGGGGTTTTCTTCTATTTTTTGTCATGAACCTGCTCTTTTTTACGGTGTTTTTTATGTGTTTTGTGGTCTCCGTTGGGTTTTGTTGTGTTCTTGTTGGTCATTATGTTAAATAGGTGTGGATTGTGGGTTTTGGAGAAGATCAGGTAGGTTTAGGGTGGTTTTGGGGTGGATCTATGGTTTTGGCGTATTTTCTTCCAGTTTTGGGAGTGATGCCGATATTTTTTGGGGTGTTTTTGACGTGTTTTGGGGTCTCCGTTGTGTTTCATTGGGTTTTCCATGGTCATCATGGTGGAAAAGGGTAAATTGTGGGTTTTGGAGAACATCAGGTAGGTTTAAGGTGGTTTTGGGTTGGATCTATGGTTTTGGGGGATTTTCTTCCCAGTTTTGGGGGTGATGCCATTCTTGTTTGGGGTGTTTTTTAAGGTTTTTGGGTCTCTGTTTTGTTTTGTTGGGTTCTCGTTGGTCATCATGGTGGAAAAGGGTAAATTGTGGGTTTTGGAGAAGATCAGGTAGGTTTAGGGTGGTTTTGGGGTGGATCTATGGTATTCAGTTTTTTTTTTTTTGTTTTTTTTTTGGGGGGTGGATGATCCTGGACTTTTTGTGTTGTTTTTGACGTGTTTTGGGGTCTCCGTTGTGTTTCATTGGGTTTTCCATGGTCATCGTGTTGTAAAAGGGTAAATTGTGGGTTTTGGAGAACTTCAGGTAGGTTTAGGGGGAGTTTTCACGTGGATTCATGGTATTTGGGGTTTTCTTCTTTTTGGGGGAGTGATCCTCTCCTTTCTTCGGGTGATTTTGAAGTGTTTTGGGGTTTCCGTTGCGTTTCGTTGAGTTCCTAATGTGTTTTATGGTGGTTGGGAGTGTGCTTTGGGATTAGGAGAACATCAGGTAGGTTTAGGGTGTCTTTGGGGTGGATCTATGGTATTTGGGGTTTTCTTTTATTTTTTGGCGTGATCCTGTTCTTTTTTTTTGGGTGTATTTGACGTGTTTTGGGGTCTCCGTTGGGTTTTGTTGTGTTCCTGTTGGTCTTTATGTTAAATAGGTGTGGATTGTGGGTTTTGGAGAAGTTCAGGTAGGTTTAGGGTGGTTTTGGGGTGGATCTATGGTTTTGGGGGATTTTCTTCCAGTTTTGGGGGTGATGCCGATATTTTTTGGGGTGTTTTTGACGTGTTTTGCGGTCTCTGTTGGGTTTTGTTGTGTTCTTGTTGGTCATTATGTTAAATAGGTGTGGATTGTGGGTTTTGGAGAACATCAGGTAGGTTTAGGGTGGTTTTGGGGTGGATCTATGGTTTTGGCGTATTTTCTTCCAGATTTGGGGGTGATGCCGATATTATTGGTGGTGTTTTTGACGTGTTTTGGGTTCTCTGTTGGGTTTATTTGCGTTCTCATTGGTCATCATGGTGGAAAAGGGTACATTGTGGGTTTTGGAGAACATCAGGTAGGTTTAGGGTGTCTTTGGGGTGGATCTATGGTATTTGGGGTTTTCTTCTATTTTTTGGCATGAACCTGTTCTTTTTTACGGTGTTTTTGATGTGTTTTGGGGTCTCCGTTGGGTTTTGTTGTGTTCTTGTTGGTCATTATGTTAAATAGGTGTGGATTGTGGGTTTTGGAGAAGATCAGGTAGGTTTAGGGTGGTTTTGGGGTGGATCTATGGTTTTGGCGTATTTTCTTCCAGTTTTGGGAGTGATGCCGATATTTTTTGTGGTGTTTTTGACGTGTTTTGGGGTCTCTGTTGGGTTTTGTTTGGTTCTCGTTTGTCATCATGGTGGAAAAGGGTAAATTGTGGGTTTTGGAGAAGATCAGGTAGGTTTAGGGTGGTTTTGGGGTGGATCTATGGTTTTGGGGGATTTTCTTCCAGATTTGGGGGTGATGCCATTCTGGTTTGGGGTGTTTTTTAAGGTTTTTGAGGTCTCTGTTTTGTTTTGTTGGGTTCTCGTTGGTCATCATGGTGGAAAAGGGTACATTGTGGGTTTTGGAGAAGATCAGGTAGGTTTAGGGTGTCTTTGGGGTGGATCTATGGTATTTGGGGTTTTCTTCTATTTTTTGTCATGAACCTGCTCTTTTTTACGGTGTTTTTTATGTGTTTTGTGGTCTCCGTTGGGTTTTGTTGTGTTCTTGTTGGTCATTATGTTAAATAGGTGTGGATTGTGGGTTTTGGAGAAGATCAGGTAGGTTTAGGGTGGTTTTGGGTTTGATCTATGGTTTTGGCGTATTTTCTTCCAGTTTTGGGAGTGATGCCGATATTTTTTGGGGTGTTTTTGACGTGTTTTGGGGTCTCCGTTGTGTTTCATTGGGTTTTCCATGGTCATCATGGTGGAAAAGGGTAAATTGTGGGTTTTGGAGAACATCAGGTAGGTTTAAGGTGGTTTTGGGTTGGATCTATGGTTTTGGGGGATTTTCTTCCAGTTTTGGGGGTGATGCCATTCTTGTTTGGGGTGTTTTTTTAAGGTTTTTGGGTCTCTGTTTTGTTTTGTTGGGTTCTCGTTGGTCATCATGGTGGAAAAGGGTAAATTGTGGGTTTTGGAGAACATCAGGTAGGTTTAGGGTGGTTTTGGGGTGGATCTATGGTATTCAGTTTTTTTTTTTTGTTTTTTTTTTTGGGGGGTGGATGATCCTGGACTTTTTGTGTTGTTTTTGACGTGTTTTGGGGTCTCCGTTGTGTTTCATTGGGTTTTCCATGGTCATCGTGTTGTAAAAGGGTAAATTGTGGGTTTTGGAGAACTTCAGGTAGGTTTAGGGGGAGTTTTCACGTGGATTCATGGTATTTGGGGTTTTCTTCTTTTTGGGGGAGTGATCCTCTCCTTTCTTCGGGTGATTTTGAAGTGTTTTGGGGTTTCCGTTGCGTTTCGTTGAGTTCCTAATGTGTTTTATGGTGGTTGGGAGTGTGCTTTGGGATTAGGAGTACATCAGGTAGGTTTAGGGTGTCTTTGGGGTGGATCTATGATATTTGGGGTTTTCTTCTATTTTTTGGCGTGATCCTGTTCTTTTTTTTTGGGTGTATTTGACGTGTTTTGGGGTCTCCGTTGGGTTTTGTTGTGTTCCTGTTGGTCTTTATGTTAAATAGGTGTGGATTGTGGGTTTTGGAGAAGTTCAGGTAGGTTTAGGGTGGTTTTGGGGTGGATCTATGGTTTTGGGGGATTTTCTTCCAGTTTTGGGGGTGATGCCGATATTTTTTGGGGTGTTTTTGACGTGTTTTGCGGTCTCTGTTGGGTTTTGTTGTGTTCTTGTTGGTCATTATGTTAAATAGGTGTGGATTGTGGGTTTTGGAGAAGATCAGGTAGGTTTAGGGTGGTTTTGGGTTTGATCTATGGTTTTGGCGTATTTTCTTCCAGTTTTGGGGGTGATGCCATTCTTGTTTGGGGTGTTTTTTAAGGTTTTTTGGGGTCTCTGTTTGGTTTTGTTGGGTTCTCGTTGGTCATCATGGTGGAAAAGGGTAAATTGTGGGTTTTGTAGAACATCAGGTAGGTTTAGGGTGGTTTTGGGGTGGATCTATGGTTTTGGCGTATTTTCTTCCAGATTTGGGGGTGATGCCGATATTATTGGTGGTGTTTTTGACGTGTTTTGGGTTCTCTGTTGGGTTTATTTGCGTTCTCATTGGTCATCATGGTGGAAAAGGGTACATTGTGGGTTTTGCAGAACATCAGGTAGGTTTAGGGTGTCTTTGGGGTGGATCTATGGTATTTGGAGTTTTCTTCTATTTTTTGGCATGAACCTGTTCTTTTTTGGGGTGTTTTTGATGTGTTTTGGGGTCTCCGTTGGGTTTTGTTGTGTTCTTGTTGGTCATTATGTTAAATAGGTGTGGATTGTGGGTTTTGGAGAAGATCAGGTAGGTTTAGGGTGGTTTTTGGGGTGGATCTATGGTTTTGGGGGATTTTCTTCCAGTTTTGGGGGTGATGCCGATATTTTTTGTGGTGTTTTTGACGTGTTTTGGGGTCTCTGTTGGGTTTTGTTTGGTTCTCGTTTGTCATCATGGTGGAAAAGGGTAAATTGTGGGTTTTGGAGAAGATCAGGTAGGTTTTAGGGTGGTTTTGGGGTGGATCTATGGTATTTGGGGTTTTCTTCTATTTTTTGGCATGAACCTGTTCTTTTTTGGGGTGTTTTTGATGTGTTTTAGGGTCTCCGTTGGGTTTTGTTGTGTTCCTGTTGGTCTTTATGTTAAATAGTTGTGGATTGTGGGTTTTGGAGAACTTCAGGTAGGTTTAGGGTGGTTTTGGGGTGGATCTATGGTTTTGGCGTATTTTCTTCCAGTTTTGGGGGTGATGCCGATATTTTTTGGGGTGTTTTTGACGTGTTTTGGGGTCTCCGTTGTGTTTCATTGGGTTTTCCATGGTCATTTTGTTGGAAAAGTGTAAATTATGGATTTTTGGGAGAACATCAGGTAGGTTTAGGGTGTCTTTGAGGGTGGATCTATGGTATTTGGGGTTTTCTTCTATTTTTTGGCGTGATCCTGTTCTTTTTTTTTGGGTGTATTTGACGTGTTTTGGGGTCTCCGTTGGGTTTTGTTGTGTTCCTGTTGGTCTTTATGTTAAATAGGTGTGGATTGTGGGTTTTGGAGAACTTCAGGTAGGTTTAGGGTGGTTTTGGGGTGGATCTATGGTTTTGGGGGATTTTCTTCCAGTTTTGGGGGTGATGCCGTTCTTGTTTGGGGGTGTGTTTGACGTTTTTTGGGGTCTCTGTTGGGTTTTGTTGGGTTCTCGTTGGTCATCATGGTGGAAAAGTGTAAATTGTGGGTTTTGGAGAACATCAGGTAGGTTTAGGGTGGTTTTGGGGTGGATCTATGGTTTTGGCGGATTTTCTTCCAGTTTTGGGTGTGGTGCCATTCTTGTTTGGGGTGTTTTTTAAGGTTTTTGGGGTCTCTGTTGGGTTTTGTTGGGTTCTCGTTGGTCATCATGGTGGAAAAGTGTAAATTGTGGGTTTTGGAGAACATCAGGTAGGTTTAGGGTGGTTTTGGGGTGGATCTATGGTATTCAGTTTTTTTTTTTTTTTTCGGTAGTGTTTGGGGGGCTGATCCTGGACATTTTGTGTTGTTTTTGACGTGTTTTGGGGTCTCCGTTGTGTTTCATTGGGTTTTCCATGGTCATCATGGTGTAAAAGGGTAAATTGTGGGTTTTGGAGAACTTCAGGTAGGTTTAGGGGGAGTTTTCACGTGGATTCATGGTATTTGGGGTTTTCTTCTTTTTGGGGGAGTGATCCTCTCCTTTCTTCGGGTGATTTTGAAGTGTTTTGGGGTTTCCGTTGCGTTTCGTTGAGTTCCTAATGTGTTTTATGGTGGCTGGGAGTGTGCTTTGGGATTAGGAGAACATCAGGTAGGTTTAGGGTGTCTTTGGGGTGGATCTATGGTATTTGGGGTTTTCTTCTACTTTTTGGCGTGATCCTGTTCTTTTTTTTTGGGTGTATTTGACGTGTTTTGGGGTCTCCGTTGGGTTTTGTTGTGTTCCTTTTGGTCATGTTAAATAGGTGTGGATTGTGGGTTTTGGAGAACTTCAGGTAGGTTTAGGGTGGTTTTGGGGTGGATCTATGGTTTTGGGGGATTTTCTTTCAGTTTTGGGGGTGATGCCGTTCTTGTTTGGGGTGTTTTTGACGTGTTTTGGCGTCTCCATTAGGTTTTGTTGTGTTCTTGTTGGTCATTATGTTAAATAGGTGTGGATTGTGGGTTTTGGAGAACATCAGGTAGGTTTAGGGTGGTTTTGGGGTGGATCTATGGTTTTGGGGGATTTTCTTCCAGTTTTGGGGGTGATGCCATTCTTGTTTGGGGTGTTTTTTAAGGTTTTTGGGGTCTCTGTTTGGTTTTGTTGGGTTCTCGTTGGTCATCATGGTGGAAAAGGGTATATTGTGGCTTTTGGAGAAGATCAGGTAGGTTTAGGGTGTCTTTGGGGTGGATCTATGGTTTTGGGGGATTTTCTTCCAGTTTTGGGGGTGATGCCGATATTTTTTGTGTTGTTTTTGACGTGTTTTGGGGTCTCTGTTGGGTTTATTTGCGTTGTCATTGGTCATCATGGTGGAAAAGGGTACATTGTGGGTTTTGGAGAACATCAGGTAGGTTTAGGGTGGTTTTGGGGTGGATCTATGGTATTTGGGGTTTTCTTCTATTTTTTGGCATGAACCTGTTCATTTTGGGGTGTTTTTGATGTGTTTTGGGGTCTCCGTTGGGTTTTGTTGTGTTCCTGTTGGTCTTTATGTTAAATAGTTGTGGATTGTGGGTTTTGGAGAACTTCAGGTAGGTTTAGGGTGGTTTTGGGGTGGATCTATGGTTTTGGCGTATTTTCTTCCAGATTTGGGGGTGATGCCGATATTTTTTGGGGTGTTTTTGACGTGTTTTGGGGTCTCCGTTGTGTTTCATTGGGTTTTCCATGGTCATTTTGTTGGAAAAGTGTAAATTGTGGGTTTTGGAGAACATCAGGTAGGTTTAGGGTGTCTTTGAGGTGGATCTATGGTATTTGGGGTTTTCTTCTATTTTTTGGCGTGATCCTGTTCTTTTTTTGTGGGTGTATTTGACGTGTTTTGGGGTCTCCGTTGGGTTTTGTTGTGTTCCTGTTGGTCTTTATGTTAAATAGGTGTGGACTGTGGGTTTTGGAGAACTTCAGGTAGGTTTAGGGTGGTTTTGGGGTGGATCTATGGTTTTGGCGTATTTTCTTCCAGTTTTGGGGGTGATGCCGTTCTTGTTTGGGGTGTGTTTGACGTTTTTTGGGGTCTCTGTTGGGTTTTGTTGGGTTCTCGTTGGTCATCATGGTGGAAAAGTGTACATTGTGGGTTTTGGAGAACATCAGGTAGGTTTAGGGTGGTTTTGGGGTGGATCTATGGTTTTGGGGGATTTTCTTCCAGTTTTGGGTGTGGTGCCATTCTTGTTTGGGGTGTTTTTTATGGTTTTTGGGGTCTCTGTTGGGTTTTGTTGGGTTCTCGGTGGTCATCATGGTGGAAAAGTGTAAATTGTGGGTTTTGGAGAACATCAGGTAGGTTTAGGGTGGTTTTGGGGTGGATCTATGGTATTCAGTTTTTTTTTTTTTTTTTTCGGTGTGTTTGGGGGGGCTGATCCTGTACTTTTTGTGTTGTTTTTGACGTGTTTTGTGGTCTCCGTTGTGTTTCATTGGGTTTTTCATGGTCATCATGGTGTAAAAGGGTAAATTGTGGGTTTTGGAGAACTTCAGGTAGGTTTAGGGGGAGTTTTCACGTGGATTCATGGTATTTGGGGTTTTCTTCTTTTTGGGGGAGTGATCCTCTCCTTTCTTCGGGTGATTTTGAAGTGTTTTGGGGTTTCCGTTGCGTTTCGTTGAGTTCCTAATGTGTTTTATGGTGGCTGGGAGTGTGCTTTGGGATTAGGAGAACATCAGGTAGGTTTAGGGTGTCTTTGGGGTGGATCTATGGTATTTGGGGTTTTCTTCTATTTTTTGGCGTGATCCTGTTCTTTTTTTTGGGTGTATTTGACGTGTTTTGGGGTCTCCGTTGGGTTTTGTTGTGTTCCTTTTGGTCATGTTAAATAGGTGTGGATTGTGGGTTTTGGAGAACTTCAGGTAGGTTTAGCGTGGTTTTGGGGTGGATCTATGGTTTTGGGGGATTTTCTTTCAGTTCTGGGGGTAATGCCGTTCTTGTTTGGGGTGTTTTTGACGTGTTTTGGGGTCTCCATTATGTTTTGTTGTGTTCTTGTTGGTCATTATGTTAAATAGGTGTGGATTGTGGGTTTTGGAGAACTTCAGGTAGGTTTAGGGTGGTTTTGGGGTGGATCTATGGTTTTGGGGGATTTTCTTCCAGTTTTGGGGGTGATGCCGATATTTTTTGGGGTGTTTTTTAAGGTTTTTGGGGTCTCTGTTTGGTTTTGTTGGGTTCTCGTTGGTCATCATGGTGGAAAAGGGTAAATTGTGGGTTTTGGAGAACATCAGGTAGGTTTAGGGTGGTTTTGGGGTGGATCTATGGTTTTGGGGGATTTTCTTCCAGTTTTGGGGGTGATGCCATTCTTGTTTTGGGTGTTTTTTAAGGTTTTTGGGGTCTCTGTTTGGTTTTGTTGGGTTCTCGTTTGTCATCATGGAGGAAAAGGGTATATTGTGGGTTTTGGAGAAGATCATGTAGGTTTAGTGTGGTTTTGGGGTGGATCTATGGTTTTGGGGGATTTTCTTCCAGTTTTGGGGGTGATGCCGATATTTTTTGGGGTGTTTTTGACGTGTTTTGGGGTCTCTGTTGGGTTTATTTGCGTTGTCATTGGTCATCATGGTGGAAAAGGGTACATTGTGGGTTTTGGTGAACATCAGGTAGGTTTAGGGTGTCTTTGGGGTGGATCTATGGTATTTGGGGTTTTCTTCTATTTTTGGCATGAACCTGTTCTTTTTTGGGGTGTTTTTGATGTATTTTGGGGTCTCCGTTGGGTTTATTTGCGTTGTCAATGGTCATCATGGTGGAAAAGTGTAAATTGTGGGTTTTGGAGAACTTCAGGTAGGTTTAGGGTGGTTTTGGGGTGGATCTATGGTTTTGGCGTATTTTCTTCCAGTTTTGGGGGTGATGCCGTTCTTGTTTGGGGTGTTTTTGACGTGTTTTGGGGTCTCCGTTGAGTTTCATTGGGTTTTCCATGGTCATTTTGTTGGAAAAGGGTAATTGTGGGTTTTGGAGAACATCAGGTAGGTTTAGGGTTTCTTTGAGGTGGATCTATGGTATTTGGGGTTTTCTTCTATTTTTTGGCGTGATCCTGTTCTTTTTTTTTGGGTGTATTTGACGTGTTTTGGGGTCTCCGTTGGGTTTTGTTGTGTTCCTGTTGGTCTTTATGTTAAATAGGTGTGGATTGTGGGTTTTGGAGAACTTCAGGTAGCTTTAGGGTGGTTTTGGGGTGGATCTATGGTTTTGGGGGATTTTCTTCCAGTTTTGGGGGTGATGCCGATATTTTTTGGGGTGTTTTTGACGTGTTTTGGGGTCTCCGTTGTGTTTCATTGGGTTTTCCATGGTCATCATGGTGGAAAAGGGTAAAATGTGGGTTTTGGAGAACATCAGGTAGGTTTAGGGTGGTTTTGGCGTGGATCTATGGTTTTGGGGGATTTTCTTGCAGTTTTGGGTGTGATGCCATTCTTGTTTGGGGTGTTTTTTAAGGTTTTGGCGTCTCTGTTTGGTTTTGTTGGGTTCTCGTTGGTCATCATGGTGGAAAAGTGTAAATTGTGGGTTTTGGAGAACATCAGGTAGGTTAGGGTGGTTTTTGGGTGGATCTATGGTATTCAGTTTTTTTTTTTGTTTTGGGGGGGGGGGGGGGGGGGGGGGATGATCCTGGGCTTTTTGTGTTGTTTTTGACGTGTTTTGGGGTCTCCGTTGTGTTTCATTGGGTTTTCCATGGTCATCGTGTTGTAAAAGGGTAAATTGTGGGTTTTGGAGAACTTCAGGTAGGTTTAGGGGGAGTTTTCACGTGGATTCATGGTATTTGGGGTTTTCTTCTTTTTGGGGGAGTGATCCTCTCCTTTTCTTCGGGTGATTTTGAAGTGTTTTGGGGTTTCCGTTGCGTTTCGTTGAGTTCCTAATGTGTTTTATGGTGGTTGGGAGTGTGCTTTGGGATTAGGAGAACATGAGGTAGGTTTAGGGTGTCTTTGGGGTGGATCTATGGTATTTGGGGTTTTCTTCTATTTTTTGGCGTGATCCTGTTCTTTTTTTTTGGGTGTATTTGACGTGTTTTGGGGTCTCCGTTGGGTTTTGTTGGGTTCTCGTTGGTCATCATGGTGGAAAAGGGTAAATTGTGGGTTTTGGAGAACATCAGGTAGGTTTAGGGTGGTTTTGGGGTGGATCTATGGTTTTGGGGGATTTTCTTCCAGTTTTGGTGGTGATGCCGATATTTTTTGGGGTGTTTTTTAAGGTTTTTGGGTTCTCTGTTTGGTTTTGTTGTGTTCTTGTTGGTCATTATGTTAAATAGGTGTGGATTGTGGGTTTTGGAGAACATCAGGTAGGTTTAGGGTGGTTTTGGGTTTGATCTATGGTTTTGGCGGATTTTCTTCCAGTTTTGGGTGTGATGCCATTCTTGTTTGGGGTGTTTTTTAAGGTTTTTGGGGTCTCTGTTTGGTTTTGTTGTGTTCTTGTGGTCATTATGTTAAATAGGTGTGGATTGTGGGTTTTGGAGAACATCAGGTAGGTTTAGGGTGGGTTTTGGGTTTGATCTATGGTTTTGGCGGATTTTCTTCCAGTTTTGGGTGTGATGCCCTTCTTGTTTGGGGTGTTTTTTAAGGTTTTTGGGGTCTCTGTTTGGTTTTGTTGGGTTCTCGTTGGTCATCATGGTGGAAAAGAGTATATTGTGGGTTTTGGAGAAGATCAGGTAGGTTTAGGGTGATTTTGGGGTGGATCTATGGTTTTGGCGTATTTTCTTCCAGATTTGGGCGTGATGCCGATATTTTTTGGGGTGTTTTTGAAGTGTTTTGGGGTCTCTGTTGGGTTTATTTGCGTTCTCATTGGTCATCATGGAGGAAAAGTGTACATTGTGGGTTTTGGAGAACATCAGGTAGGTTTAGGGTGTCTTTGGGGTGGATCTATGGTATTTGGGGTTTTCTTCTATTTTTTGGCATGAACCTGTTCTTTTTTGGGGTGTTTTTGATGTGTTTTGGTGTCTCCGTTGGGTTTTGTTGTGTTCTTGTTGGTCATTATGTTAAATAGGAGTGGATTGTGGGTTTTGGAGAAGATCAGGTAGGTTTAGGGTGTCTTTGGGGTGGATCTATGGTATTTGGGGTTTTCTTCTATTTATTGGCATGAACCTGTTCTTTTTTGGGGTGTTTTTGTTGTGTTTTGGGGTCTCCGTTGGGTTTTGTTGTGTTCTTGTTGGTCATTATGTTAAATAGGAGTGGATTGTGGGTTTTGGAGAAGATCAGGTAGGTTTAGGGTGGTTTTGGGGTGGATCTATGGTTTTGGCGTATTTTCTTCCAGATTTGGGGGTGATGCCGATATTTTTTGGGGTGTTTTTGACGTGTTTTGGGGTCTCCGTTGTGTTTCATTGGGTATTCTATGGTCATCATGGTGGAAAAGGGTAAATTGTGGGTTTTCGAGAACATCAGGTAGGTTTAGGGTGTCTTTGAGGTGGATCTATGGTATTTGGGGTTTTCTTCTATTTTTTGGCGTGATCCTGTTCTTTTTTTTTGGGTGTATTTGACGTGTTTTGGGGTCTCCGTTGGGTTTTGTTGTGTTCCTGTTTGTCTTTATGTTAAATAGGTGTGGATTGTGGGTTTTGGAGAACTTCAGGTAGGTTTAGGGTGGTTTTGGGGTGGATCTATGGTTTTGGGGGATTTTCTTCCACATTTGGGCGTGATGCCGATATTTTTTGGGGTGTTTTTGACGTGTTTTTGGGTCTCTGTTGGGTTTATTTTCGTTCTCATTGGTCATCATGGTGGAAAAGGGTAAATTGTGGGTTTTGGAGAAGATCAGGTAGGTTTAGGGTGTCTTTGGGGTGGATCTATGGTATTTGGAGTTTTCTTCTATTTTTTGGCATGAACCTGTTCTTTTTTGGGGTGTTTTTGATGTGTTTTGGGGTCTCCGTTGGGTTTTGTTGTGTTCTTGTTGGTCATTATGTTAAATAGGAGTGGATTGTGGGTTTTGGATAAGATCAGGTAGGTTTAGGGTGGTTTTGGGGTGGATCTATGGTTTTGGCGTATTTTCTTCCAGATTTGGGGGTGATGCCGATATTTTTGGGGGTGTTTTTGACGTGTTTTGGGGTCTCCGTTGTGTTTCACTGGGTTTTCCATGGTCATTTTATTGGAAAAGTGTAAATTGTGGGTTTTGGAGAACATCAGGTAGGTTTAGGGTGGTTTTGGGGTGGATCTATGGTTTTGGTGGATTTTCTTCCAGTTTTGGGGGTGATGCCATTCTTGTTTGGGGTGTTTTTTAAGGTTTTTGGGGTCTCTGTTGGGTTTTGTTGGGTTCTCGTTGGTCATCATGGTGGAAAAGTGTAAATTGTGGGTTTTGGAGAAGATCAGGTAGGTTTAGGGTGGTTTTGGGGTGGATCTATGGTATTCAGTTTTTTTTTTTTTTTTGGCGTTGGGGGCGGGGATGATCCTGGACTTTTTGTGTTGTTTTTGACGTGTTTTGGGGTCTCCGTTGGGTTTCGTTGGGATTTATTGGGTTTTCCATGGTCATCGTGTTGTAAAAGGGTAAATTGTGGGTTTTGGAGAAGTTCAGGTAGGTTTAGGGGGAGTTTTCACGTGGATTCATGGTATTTGGGGTTTTCTTCTTTTTGGGGGAGTGATCCTCTCCTTTCTTCGGGTGATTTTGAAGTGTTTTGGGGTTTCCGTTGCGTTTCGTTGAGTTCCTAATGTGTTTTATGGTTGTTGGGAGTGTGCTTTGGGATTAGGAGGACATCAGGTAGGTTTAGGGTGTCTTTGGGGTGGATCTATGGTATTTGGGGTTTTCTTCTATTTTTTGGCGTGATCCTGTTCTTTTTTTTTGGGTGTATTTGACGTGTTTTGGGGTCTCCGTTGGGTTTTGTTGTGTTCCTGTTGGTCTTTATGTTAAATAGGTGTGGATTGTGGGTTTTGGAGAACTTCAGGTAGGTTTAGGGTGGTTTTGGGGTGGATCTATGGTTTTGGGGGATTTTCTTCCAGTTTTGGTGGTGATGCCGTTCTTGTTTGGGGTGTGTTTGAGGTTTTTTGGGGTCTCTGTTGGGTTTTGTTGGGTTCTCGTTGGTCATCATGGTGGAAAAGGGTAAAATGTGGGTTTTGGAGAACATCAGGTAGGTTTAGGGTGGTTTTGGGGTGGATCTATGGTTTTGGGGGATTTTCTTCCAGTTTTGGGTGTGATGCCATTCTTGTTTGTGGTGTTTTTTATGGTTTTTGGGGTCTCTGTTTGGTTTTCACAGAATCACAGAATCACAGAATTTTCTAGGTTGGAAGAGACCTCAAGGTCATCGAGTCCAACCTCCAACCTAACGCTAACAGCCCTCCACTAAACCATATCCCTAAGCTCTACATCTAAACGTCTTTTGAAGACTTCCAGGGATGGTGACTCCACCACTTCCCTGGGCAGCCTGTTCCAGTGCCTCACAACCCTTTCAGTGAAGAAGTTCTTCCTAACATCTAGCCTAAAACTCCCCTGGCTCAACTTAAACCCATTTCCCCTCGTCCTGTCACCAGGCACGTGGGAGAACAGGCCAACCCCCACCTCGCTACAGCCTCCCTTGAGGTACCTAAAAAGAGCGATAAGGTCGCCCCTGAGCCTCCTCTTCTCCAGGCTGAACAAGCCCAGCTCCCTCAGCCGCTCCTCGTAGGACTTGTTCTCCAGGCCCCTCACCAGCTTCGTCGCCCTTCTCTGCACCCGCTCAAGCACCTCCATGTCCTTCTTGTAGCGAGGGGCCCAAAACTGAACACAGTACTCGAGGTGCGGCCTCACCAGAGCTGAGTACAGGGGGACGATCACCTCCCTAGCCCTGCTGGTCACGCTGTTCCTAATACAAGCCAGGATGCCGTTGGCCTTCTTGGCCACCTGAGCACACTGCTGGCTCATATTCAGCCGACTGTCCACCATCACTCCCAGGTCCTTCTCTGCCTGGCAGCTTTCCAACCATTCCTCTCCCAGCCTGTAGCTCTGCTTGGGGTTATTGCGCCCCAGGTGCAGGACCCGGCACTTGGCCTTGTTAAACTTCATGCAGTTGACCTCAGCCCATCGGTGCAGCCTATCCAGATCCTCCTGCAGAGCTTTCCTACCCTCAAGCAGATCGACACACGCACCTAACTTGGTGTCATCTGCGAACTTACTGAGGGTGCACTCGATGCCCTCGTCCAGATCATCGATGAAGATATTAAAGAGGACCGGCCCCAGCACCGAGCCCTGGGGGACGCCACTAGTGACTGGCCTCCAACTGGACTTGGCTCCATTCACCACGACTCTTTGGGCCCGGCTATCCAGCCAGTTTCTAACCCAACGAAGCGTGCGCCAGTCCAAGCCAAGAGCAGCCAGTTTCTTGAGGAGAATGCTGTGGGAGACGGTGTCAAAAGCCTTGCTGAAGTCAAGGTAGACCACATCCACAGCCTTTCCCTCATCCACCCAGCGCGTCACTCTGTCATAGAAGGAGATCAGGTTCGTCAGGCATGACCTGCCTTTCATAAAGCCATGCTGACTGGGCCTGATCGCCTGCTTCCCCTTCAAGTGCTGCATGATGACTCTCAGGAGGATCTGCTCCATGAGCTTTCCTGGCACTGAGGTCAAACTGACAGGGGTTTTGTTGGGTTCTCGTTGGTCATCATGGTGGAAAAGTGTAAATTGTGGGTTTTGGAGAAGATCAGGTAGGTTTAGGGTGGTTTTGGGGTGGATCTATGGTATTCATTTTTTTTTGTTTTTTTTTTTTTTGGGGGGGGGGGGGGGGGCTGATCCTGGACTTTCTGTATTGTTTTTGACGTGTTTTGGGGTCTCCGTTGTGTTTCATTGGGTTTTCCATGGTCATCGTGTTGTAAAAGGGTAAATTGTGGGTTTTGGAGAACTTCAGGTAGGTTTAGGGGGAGTTTTCACGTGGATTCATGGTATTTGGGGTTTTCTTCTTTTTGGGGGAGTGATCCTCTCCTTTCTTCGGGTGATTTTGAAGTGTTTTGGGGTTTCCGTTGCGTTTCGTTGAGTTCCTAATGTGTTTTATGGTGGTTGGGAGTGTGCTTTGGGATTAGGAGAACATCAGGTAGGTTTAGGGTGTCTTTGGGGTGGATCTATGGTATTTGGGGTTTTCTTCTATTTTTTGGCGTGATCCTGTTCTTTTTTTTGGGTGTATTTGACGTGTTTTGGGGTCTCCGTTGGGTTTTGTTGTGTTCCTTTTGGTCATGTTAAATAGGTGTGGATTGTGGGTTTTGGAGAAGATCAGGTAGGTTTAGGGTGGTTTTGGGGTGGATCTATGGTTTTGGGGGATTTTCTTTCAGTTTTGGGGGTGATGCCGTTCTTGTTTGGGGTGTTTTTGACGTGTTTTGTGGTCTCCGTTGGGTTTTGTTGGGTTCTCGTTGGTCATCATGGTGGAAAAGTGTAAATTGTGGGTTTTGGAGAACATCAGGTAGGTTTAGGGTGGTTTTGGGGTTGATCTATGGTTTTGGGGGATTTTCTTTCAGTTTTGGGGGTGATGCCATTCTTGTTTGGGGTGTTTTTTAAGGTTTTTGGGGTCTCTGTTGGGTTTTGTTGGGTTCTCGTTGGTCATCATGGTGGAAAAGGGTAAATTGTGGGTTTTGGAGAACATCAGGTAGGTTTAGGGTGGTTTTGGGGTGGATCTATGGTTTTGGGGGATTTTCTTCCAGTTTTGGGGGTGATGCCATTCTTGTTTGGGGTGTTTTTTATGGTTTTTGGGGTCTCTGTTTGGTTTTGTTGGGTTCTCGTTGGTCATCATGGAGGAAAAGGGTATATTGTGGGTTTTGGAGAAGATCAGGAAGGTTTAGTGTGGTTTTGGGGTGGATCTATGGTTTTGGGGGATTTTCTTCCAGTTTTGGGGGTGATGCCGATATTTTTTGGGGTGTTTTTGACGTGTTTTGGGGTCTCCGTTGTGTTTCATTGGGTTTTCCATGGTCATTTTGTTGGAAAAGTGTAAATTGTGGGTTTTGGAGAACATCAGGTAGGTTTAGGGTGTCTTTGAGGTGGATCTATGGTATTTGGGGTTTTCTTCTATTTTTTGGCGTGATCCTGTTCTTTTTTTTTGGGTGTATTTGACGTGTTTTGGGGTCTCCGTTGGGTTTTGTTGTGTTCCTGTTGGTCTTTATGTTAAATAGGTGTGGATTGTGGGTTTTGGAGAACTTCAGGTAGGTTTAGGGTGGTTTTGGGGTGGATCTATGGTTTTGGCGTATTTTCTTCCAGTTTTGGGGGTGATGCCGTTCTTGTTTGGGGTGTGTTTGACGTTTTTTGGGGTCTCTGTTGGGTTTTGTTGGGTTCTCGTTGGTCATCATGGTGGAAAAGTGTAAATTGTGGGTTTTGGAGAAGATCAGGTAGGTTTAGGGTGGTTTTGGGGTGGATCTATGATTTTGGCGGATTTTCTTCCAGTTTTGGGGGTGATGCCGTTCTTGTTTGGGGTGTGTTTGAGGTTTTTTGGGGTCTCTGTTGGGTTTTGTTGGGTTCTCGTTGGTCATCATGGTGGAAAAGGGTAAAATGTGGGTTTTGGAGAACATCAGGTAGGTTTAGGGTGGTTTTGGGGTGGATCTATGGTTTTGGGGGATTTTCTTCCAGTTTTGGGGGTGATGCCATTCTTGTTTGGGGTGTTTTTTATGGTTTTTGGGGTCTCTGTTTGGTTTTCACAGAATCACAGAATCACAGAATTTTCTAGGTTGGAAGAGACCTCAAGGTCATCGAGTCCAACCTCCAACCTAACGCTAACAGCCCTCCACTAAACCATATCCCTAAGCTCTACATCTAAACGTCTTTTGAAGACTTCCAGGGATGGTGACTCCACCACTTCCCTGGGCAGCCTGTTCCAGTGCCTCACAACCCTTTCAGTGAAGAAGTTCTTCCTAACATCTAGCCTAAAACTCCCCTGGCTCAACTTAAACCCATTTCCCCTCGTCCTGTCACCAGGCACGTGGGAGAACAGGCCAACCCCCACCTCGCTACAGCCTCCCTTGAGGTACCTAAAAAGAGCGATAAGGTCGCCCCTGAGCCTCCTCTTCTCCAGGCTGAACAAGCCCAGCTCCCTCAGCCGCTCCTCGTAGGACTTGTTCTCCAGGCCCCTCACCAGCTTCGTCGCCCTTCTCTGCACCCGCTCAAGCACCTCCATGTCCTTCTTGTAGCGAGGGGCCCAAAACTGAACACAGTACTCGAGGTGCGGCCTCACCAGAGCTGAGTACAGGGGGACGATCACCTCCCTAGCCCTGCTGGTCACGCTGTTCCTAATACAAGCCAGGATGCCGTTGGCCTTCTTGGCCACCTGAGCACACTGCTGGCTCATATTCAGCCGACTGTCCACCATCACTCCCAGGTCCTTCTCTGCCTGGCAGCTTTCCAACCATTCCTCTCCCAGCCTGTAGCTCTGCTTGGGGTTATTGCGCCCCAGGTGCAGGACCCGGCACTTGGCCTTGTTAAACTTCATGCAGTTGACCTCAGCCCATCGGTGCAGCCTATCCAGATCCTCCTGCAGAGCTTTCCTACCCTCAAGCAGATCGACACACGCACCTAACTTGGTGTCATCTGCGAACTTACTGAGGGTGCACTCGATGCCCTCGTCCAGATCATCGATGAAGATATTAAAGAGGACCGGCCCCAGCACCGAGCCCTGGGGGACGCCACTAGTGACTGGCCTCCAACTGGACTTGGCTCCATTCACCACGACTCTTTGGGCCCGGCTATCCAGCCAGTTTCTAACCCAACGAAGCGTGCGCCAGTCCAAGCCAAGAGCAGCCAGTTTCTTGAGGAGAATGCTGTGGGAGACGGTGTCAAAAGCCTTGCTGAAGTCAAGGTAGACCACATCCACAGCCTTTCCCTCATCCACCCAGCGCGTCACTCTGTCATAGAAGGAGATCAGGTTCGTCAGGCATGACCTGCCTTTCATAAAGCCATGCTGACTGGGCCTGATCGCCTGCTTCCCCTTCAAGTGCTGCATGATGACTCTCAGGAGGATCTGCTCCATGAGCTTTCCTGGCACTGAGGTCAAACTGACAGGGGTTTTGTTGGGTTCTCGTTGGTCATCATGGTGGAAAAGTGTAAATTGTGGGTTTTGGAGAAGATCAGGTAGGTTTAGGGTGGTTTTGGGGTGGATCTATGGTATTCATTTTTTTTTGTTTTTTTTTTTTTTTGGGGGGGGGGGGGGGGGGGCTGATCCTGGACTTTCTGTATTGTTTTTGACGTGTTTTGGGGTCTCCGTTGTGTTTCATTGGGTTTTCCATGGTCATCGTGTTGTAAAAGGGTAAATTGTGGGTTTTGGAGAACTTCAGGTAGCTTTAGGGGGAGTTTTCACGTGGATTCATGGTATTTGGGGTTTTCTTCTTTTTGGGGGAGTGATCCTCTCCTTTCTTCGGGTGATTTTGAAGTGTTTTGGGGTTTCCGTTGCGTTTCGTTGAGTTCCTAATGTGTTTTATGGTGGTTGGGAGTGTGCTTTGGGATTAGGAGAACATCAGGTAGGTTTAGGGTGTCTTTGGGGTGGATCTATGGTATTTGGGGTTTTCTTCTATTTTTTGGCGTGATCCTGTTCTTTTTTTTGGGTGTATTTGACGTGTTTTGGGGTCTCCGTTGGGTTTTGTTGTGTTCCTTTTGGTCATGTTAAATAGGTGTGGATTGTGGGTTTTGGAGAACTTCAGGTAGGTTTAGGGTGGTTTTGGGGTGGATCTATGGTTTTGGGGGATTTTCTTTCAGTTTTGGGGGTGATGCCGTATTGTTTGGGGTGTTTTTGACGTGTTTTGTGGTCTCCGTTGGGTTTTGTTGGGTTCTCGTTGGTCATCATGGTGGAAAAGTGTAAATTGTGGGTTTTGGAGAACATCAGGTAGGTTTAGGGTGGTTTTGGGGTGGATCTATGGTTTTGGGGGATTTTCTTTCAGTTTTGGGGGTGATGCCATTCTTGTTTGGGGTGTTTTTTAAGGTTTTTGGGGTCTCTGTTGGGTTTTGTTGTGTTCTCGTTGGTCATCATGGTGGAAAAGGGTAAATTGTGGGTTTTGGAGAACATCAGGTAGGTTTAGGGTGGTTTTGGGGTGGATCTATGGTTTTGGGGGATTTTCTTCCAGTTTTGGGGGTGATGCCATTCTTGTTTGGGGTGTTTTTTATGGTTTTTGGGGTCTCTGTTTGGTTTTGTTGGGTTCTCGTTGGTCATCATGGAGGAAAAGGGTATATTGTGGGTTTTGGAGAAGATCAGGAAGGTTTAGTGTGGTTTTGGGGTGGATCTATGGTTTTGGGGGATTTTCTTCCAGTTTTGGGGGTGATGCCGATATTTTTTGGGGTGTTTTTGACGTGTTTTGGGGTCTCCGTTGTGTTTCATTGGTTTTTCCATGGTCATTTTGTTGGAAAAGTGTAAATTGTGGGTTTTGGAGAACATCAGGTAGGTTTAGGGTGTCTTTGGGGTGGATCTATGGTATTTGGGGTTTTCTTCTATTTTTTGGCGTGATCCTGTTCTTTTTTTTTGGGTGTATTTGACGTGTTTTGGGGTCTCCGTTGGGTTTTGTTGTGTTCCTGTTGGTCTTTATGTTAAATAGGTGTGGATTGTGGGTTTTGGAGAACTTCAGGTAGGTTTAGGGTGGTTTTGGGGTGGATCTATGGTTTTGGCGTATTTTCTTCCAGTTTTGGGGGTGATGCCGTTCTTGTTTGGGGTGTGTTTGACGTTTTTTGGGGTCTCTGTTGGGTTTTGTTGGGTTCTCGTTGGTCATCATGGTGGAAAAGTGTAAATTGTGGGTTTTGGAGAAGATCAGGTAGGTTTAGGGTGGTTTTGGGGTGGATCTATGGTTTTGGCGGATTTTCTTCCAGTTTTGGGGGTGATGCCGTTCTTGTTTGGGGTGTGTTTGAGGTTTTTTGGGGTCTCTGTTGGGTTTTGTTGGGTTCTCGTTGGTCATCATGGTGGAAAAGGGTAAAATGTGGGTTTTGGAGAACATCAGGTAGGTTTAGGGTGGTTTTGGGGTGGATCTATGGTTTTGGGGGATTTTCTTCCAGTTTTGGGTGTGATGCCATTCTTGTTTGGGGTGTTTTTTATGGTTTTTGGGGTCTCTGTTTGGTTTTCACAGAATCACAGAATCACAGAATTTTCTAGGTTGGAAGAGACCTCAAGGTCATCGAGTCCAACCTCCAACCTAACGCTAACAGCCCTCCACTAAACCATATCCCTAAGCTCTACATCTAAACGTCTTTTGAAGACTTCCAGGGATGGTGACTCCACCACTTCCCTGGGCAGCCTGTTCCAGTGCCTCACAACCCTTTCAGTGAAGAAGTTCTTCCTAACATCTAGCCTAAAACTCCCCTGGCTCAACTTAAACCCATTTCCCCTCGTCCTGTCACCAGGCACGTGGGAGAACAGGCCAACCCCCACCTCGCTACAGCCTCCCTTGAGGTACCTAAAAAGAGCGATAAGGTCGCCCCTGAGCCTCCTCTTCTCCAGGCTGAACAAGCCCAGCTCCCTCAGCCGCTCCTCGTAGGACTTGTTCTCCAGGCCCCTCACCAGCTTCGTCGCCCTTCTCTGCACCCGCTCAAGCACCTCCATGTCCTTCTTGTAGCGAGGGGCCCAAAACTGAACACAGTACTCGAGGTGCGGCCTCACCAGAGCTGAGTACAGGGGGACGATCACCTCCCTAGCCCTGCTGGTCACGCTGTTCCTAATACAAGCCAGGATGCCGTTGGCCTTCTTGGCCACCTGAGCACACTGCTGGCTCATATTCAGCCGACTGTCCACCATCACTCCCAGGTCCTTCTCTGCCTGGCAGCTTTCCAACCATTCCTCTCCCAGCCTGTAGCTCTGCTTGGGGTTATTGCGCCCCAGGTGCAGGACCCGGCACTTGGCCTTGTTAAACTTCATGCAGTTGACCTCAGCCCATCGGTGCAGCCTATCCAGATCCTCCTGCAGAGCTTTCCTACCCTCAAGCAGATCGACACACGCACCTAACTTGGTGTCATCTGCGAACTTACTGAGGGTGCACTCGATGCCCTCGTCCAGATCATCGATGAAGATATTAAAGAGGACCGGCCCCAGCACCGAGCCCTGGGGGACGCCACTAGTGACTGGCCTCCAACTGGACTTGGCTCCATTCACCACGACTCTTTGGGCCCGGCTATCCAGCCAGTTTCTAACCCAACGAAGCGTGCGCCAGTCCAAGCCAAGAGCAGCCAGTTTCTTGAGGAGAATGCTGTGGGAGACGGTGTCAAAAGCCTTGCTGAAGTCAAGGTAGACCACATCCACAGCCTTTCCCTCATCCACCCAGCGCGTCACTCTGTCATAGAAGGAGATCAGGTTCGTCAGGCATGACCTGCCTTTCATAAAGCCATGCTGACTGGGCCTGATCGCCTGCTTCCCCTTCAAGTGCTGCATGATGACTCTCAGGAGGATCTGCTCCATGAGCTTTCCTGGCACTGAGGTCAAACTGACAGGGGTTTTGTTGGGTTCTCGTTGGTCATCATGGTGGAAAAGTGTAAATTGTGGGTTTTGGAGAAGATCAGGTAGGTTTAGGGTGGTTTTGGGGTGGATCTATGGTATTCAGGTTTTTTTGTTTTTTTTTTTTTTTGGGGGGGGGGGGGGGGGCTGATCCTGGACTTTCTGTATTGTTTTTGACGTGTTTTGGGGTCTCCGTTGTGTTTCATTGGGTTTTCCATGGTCATCGTGTTGTAAAAGGGTAAATTGTGGGTTTTGGAGAACTTCAGGTAGCTTTAGGGGGAGTTTTCACGTGGATTCATGGTATTTGGGGTTTTCTTCTTTTTGGGGGAGTGATCCTCTCCTTTCTTCGGGTGATTTTGAAGTGTTTTGGGGTTTCCGTTGCGTTTCGTTGAGTTCCTAATGTGTTTTATGGTGGTTGGGAGTGTGCTTTGGGATTAGGAGAACATCAGGTAGGTTTAGGGTGTCTTTGGGGTGGATCTATGGTATTTGGGGTTTTCTTCTATTTTTTGGCGTGATCCTGTTCTTTTTTTTGGGTGTATTTGACGTGTTTTGGGGTCTCCGTTGGGTTTTGTTGTGTTCCTTTTGGTCATGTTAAATAGGTGTGGATTGTGGGTTTTGGAGAACTTCAGGTAGGTTTAGGGTGGTTTTGGGGTGGATCTATGGTTTTGGGGGATTTTCTTTCAGTTTTGGGGGTGATGCCGTTCTTGTTTGGGGTGTTTTTGACGTGTTTTGGGGTCTCCGTTGGGTTTTGTTGGGTTCTCGTTGGTCATCATGGTGGAAAAGTGTAAATTGTGGGTTTTGGAGAACATCAGGTAGGTTTAGGGTGGTTTTGGGGTGGATCTATGGTTTTGGGGGATTTTCTTTCAGTTTTGGGGGTGATGCCATTCTTGTTTGGGGTGTTTTTTAAGGTTTTTGGGGTCTCTGTTGGGTTTTGTTGGGTTCTCGTTGGTCATCATGGTGGAAAAGGGTAAATTGTGGGTTTTGGAGAACATCAGGTAGGTTTAGGGTGGTTTTGGGGTGGATCTATGGTTTTGGGGGATTTTCTTCCAGTTTTGGGGGTGATGCCATTCTTGTTTGGGGTGTTTTTTATGGTTTTTGGGGTCTCTGTTTGGTTTTGTTGGGTTCTCGTTGGTCATCATGGAGGAAAAGGGTATATTGTGGGTTTTGGAGAAGATCAGGTAGGTTTAGTGTGGTTTTGGGGTGGATCTATGGTTTTGGGGGATTTTCTTCCAGTTTTGGGGGTGATGCCGATATTTTTTGGGGTGTTTTAGACGTGTTTTGGGGTCTCCGTTGTGTTTCATTGGGTTTTCCATGGTCATTTTGTTGGAAAAGTGTAAATTGTGGGTTTTGGAGAACATCAGGTAGGTTTAGGGTGTCTTTGAGGTGGATCTATGGTATTTGGGGTTTTCTTCTATTTTTTGGCATGATCCTGTTCTTTTTTTTTGGGTGTATTTGACGTGTTTTGGGGTCTCCGTTGGGTTTTGTTGTGTTCCTGTTGGTCTTTATGTTAAATAGGTGTGGATTGTTTGTTTTTGGAGAACTTCAGGTAGGTTTAGGGTGGTTTTGGGGTGGATCTATGGTTTTGGCGTATTTTCTTCCAGTTTTGGGGGTGATGCCGTTCTTGTTTGGGGTGTGTTTGACGTTTTTTGGGGTCTCTGTTGGGTTTTGTTGGGTTCTCGCTGGTCATCATGGTGGAAAAGTGTAAATTGTGGGTTTTGGAGAAGATCAGGTAGGTTTAGGGTGGTTTTGGGGTGGATCTATGGTTTTGGCGGATTTTCTTCCAGTTTTGGGGGTGATGCCGATATTTTTTGGGGTGTTTTTGACGTGTTTTGGGGTCTCCATTAGGTTTTGTTGTGTTCTTGTTGTTCATTATGTTAAATAGGTGTGATTTGTGGGTTTTGGAGAAGATCAGGTAGGTTTAGGGTGGTTTTGGGTTTGATCTATGGTTTTGGCGGATTTTCTTCCAGTTTTGGGGGTGATGCCGTTCTTGTTTGGGGTGTTTTTTAAGGTTTTTGGGGTCTCTGTTTGGTTTTGTTGGGTTCTCGTTTGTCATCATGGTGGAAAAGGGTAAATTGTGGGTTTTGGAGAAGATCAGGTAGGTTTAGTGTGGTTTTGGGGTGGATCTATGGTTTTGGCGTATTTTCTTCCAGTTTTGGGGGTGATGCCGATATTTTTTGGGGTGTTTTTGACGTGTTTTGGGGTCTCTGTTGGGTTTATTTTCGTTCTCATTGGTCATCATGGTGGAAAAGGGTACATTGTGGGTTTTGGAGAAGATCAGGTAGGTTTAGGGTGTCTTTGGGGTGGATCTATGGTATTTGGGGTTTTCTTCTATTTTTTGGCATGAACCTGTTTTTTTTTGGGGTGTTTTTGATGTGTTTTGGGGTCTCCGTTGGGTTTTGTTGTGTTCTTGTTGGTCATTATGTTAAATAGGAGTGGATTGTGGGTTTTGGAGAAGATCAGGTAGGTTTAGGGTGGTTTTGGGGTGGATCTATGGTTTTGGCGTATTTTCTTCCAGATTTGGGGGTGATGCCGATATTTTTTGGGGTGTTTTTGACGTGTTTTGGGGTCTCCGTTGTGTTTCATTGGGTTTTCCATGGTCATCATGGTGGAAAAGGGTAAATTGTGGGTTTTGGAGAACATCAGGTAGGTTTAGGGTGGTTTTGGGGTGGATCTATGGTATTTGGGGTTTTCTTCTATTTTTTGGCGTGATCCTGTTCTTTTTTTTTGGGTGTATTTGACGTGTTTTGGGGTCTCCGTTGGGTTTTGTTGTGTTCCTGTTGGTCTTTATGTTAAATAGGTGTGGATTGTGGGTTTTGGAGAACTTCAGGTAGCTTTAGGGTGGTTTTGGGGTGGATCTATGGTTTTGGGGGATTTTCTTCCAGTTTTGGGGGTGATGCCGATATTTTTTGGGGTGTTTTTGACGTGTTTTGGGGTCTCCGTTGTGTTTCATTGGGTTTTCCATGGTCATCATGGTGGAAAAGGGTAAAATGTGGGTTTTGGAGAACATCAGGTAGGTTTAGGGTGGTTTTGGCGTGGATCTATGGTTTTGGGGGATTTTCTTGCAGTTTTGGGTGTGATGCCATTCTTGTTTGGGGTGTTTTTTAAGGTTTTTGGCGTCTCTGTTTGGTTTTGTTGGGTTCTCGTTGGTCATCATGGTGGAAAAGTGTAAATTGTGGGTTTTGGAGAACATCAGGTAGGTTTAGGGTGGTTTTTGGGTGGATCTATGGTATTCAGTTTTTTTTTTTGTTTTGGGGGGGGGGGGGGGGGGGGGATGATCCTGGGCTTTTTGTGTTGTTTTTGACGTGTTTTGGGGTCTCCGTTGTGTTTCATTGGGTTTTCCATGGTCATCGTGTTGTAAAAGGGTAAATTGTGGGTTTTGGAGAACTTCAGGTAGGTTTAGGGGGAGTTTTCACGTGGATTCATGGTATTTGGGGTTTTCTTCTTTTTGGGGGAGTGATCCTCTCCTTTCTTCGGGTGATTTTGAAGTGTTTTGGGGTTTCCGTTGCGTTTCGTTGAGTTCCTAATGTGTTTTTATGGTGGTTGGGAGTGTGCTTTGGGATTAGGAGAACATGAGGTAGGTTTAGGGTGTCTTTGGGGTGGATCTATGGTATTTGGGGTTTTCTTCTATTTTTTGGCGTGATCCTGTTCTTTTTTTTTGGGTGTATTTGACGTGTTTTGGGGTCTCCGTTGGGTTTTGTTGGGTTCTCGTTGGTCATCATGGTGGAAAAGGGTAAATTGTGGGTTTTGGAGAACATCAGGTAGGTTTAGGGTGGTTTTGGGGTGGATCTATGGTTTTGGGGGATTTTCTTCCAGTTTTGGGGGGTGATGCCGATATTTTTTGGGGTGTTTTTTAAGGTTTTTGGGTTCTCTGTTTGGTTTGTGTTGTGTTCTTGTTGGTCATTATGTTAAATAGGTGTGGATTGTGGGTTTTGGAGAACATCAGGTAGGTTTAGGGTGGTTTTGGGTTTGATCTATGGTTTTGGCGGATTTTCTTCCAGTTTTGGGTGTGATGCCATTCTTGTTTGGGGTGTTTTTTTAAGGTTTTTGGGGTCTCTGTTTGGTTTTGTTGTGTTCTTGTTGGTCATTATGTTAAATAGGTGTGGATTGTGGGTTTTGGAGAACATCAGGTAGGTTTAGGGTGGTTTTGGGGTTTGATCTATGGTTTTGGCGGATTTTCTTCCAGTTTTGGGTGTGATGCCCTTCTTGTTTGGGGTGTTTTTTAAGGTTTTTGGGGTCTCTGTTTGGTTTTGTTGGGTTCTCGTTGGTCATCATGGTGGAAAAGAGTATATTGTGGGTTTTGGAGAAGATCAGGTAGGTTTAGGGTGATTTTGGGGTGGATCTATGGTTTTGGCGTATTTTCTTCCAGATTTGGGCGTGATGCCGATATTTTTTTGGGGTGTTTTTGAAGTGTTTTGGGGTCTCTGTTGGGTTTATTTGCGTTCTCATTGGTCATCATGGAGGAAAAGTGTACATTGTGGGTTTTGGAGAACATCAGGTAGGTTTAGGGTGTCTTTGGGGTGGATCTATGGTATTTGGGGTTTTCTTCTATTTTTTGGCATGAACCTGTTCTTTTTTGGGGTGTTTTTGATGTGTTTTGGTGTCTCCGTTGGGTTTTGTTGTGTTCTTGTTGGTCATTATGTTAAATAGGAGTGGATTGTGGGTTTTGGAGAAGATCAGGTAGGTTTAGGGTGTCTTTGGGGTGGATCTATGGTATTTGGGTTTTCTTCTATTTATTGGCATGAACCTGTTCTTTTTTGGGGTGTTTTTGTTGTGTTTTGGGGTCTCCGTTGGGTTTTGTTGTGTTCTTGTTGGTCATTATGTTAAATAGGAGTGGATTGTGGGTTTTGGAGAAGATCAGGTAGGTTTAGGGTGGTTTTGGGGTGGATCTATGGTTTTGGCGTATTTTCTTCCAGATTTGGGGGTGATGCCGATATTTTTTGGGGTGTTTTTGACGTGTTTTGGGGTCTCCGTTGTGTTTCATTGGGTATTCTATGGTCATCATGGTGGAAAAGGGTAAATTGTGGGTTTTCGAGAACATCAGGTAGGTTTAGGGTGTCTTTGAGGTGGATCTATGGTATTTGGGGTTTTCTTCTATTTTTTGGCGTGATCCTGTTCTTTTTTTTTGGGTGTATTTGACGTGTTTTGGGGTCTCCGTTGGGTTTTGTTGTGTTCCTGTTTGTCTTTATGTTAAATAGGTGTGGATTGTGGGTTTTGGAGAACTTCAGGTAGGTTTAGGGTGGTTTTGGGGTGGATCTATGGTTTTGGGGGATTTTCTTCCACATTTGGGCGTGATGCCGATATTTTTTGGGGTGTTTTTGACGTGTTTTTGGGTCTCTGTTGGGTTTATTTTCGTTCTCATTGGTCATCATGGTGGAAAAGGGTAAATTGTTGGTTTTGGAGAAGATCAGGTAGGTTTAGGGTGTCTTTGGGGTGGATCTATGGTATTTGGAGTTTTCTTCTATTTTTTGGCATGAACCTGTTCTTTTTTGGGGTGTTTTTGATGTGTTTTGGGGTCTCCGTTGGGTTTTGTTGTGTTCTTGTTGGTCATTATGTTAAATAGGAGTGGATTGTGGGTTTTGGATAAGATCAGGTAGGTTTAGGGTGGTTTTGGGGTGGATCTATGGTTTTGGCGTATTTTCTTCCAGATTTGGGGGTGATGCCGATATTTTTGGGGGTGTTTTTGACGTGTTTTGGGGTCTCCGTTGTGTTTCACTGGGTTTTCCATGGTCATTTTATTGGAAAAGTGTAAATTGTGGGTTTTGGAGAACATCAGGTAGGTTTAGGGTGGTTTTGGGGTGGATCTATGGTTTTGGTGGATTTTCTTCCAGTTTTGGGGGTGATGCCATTCTTGTTTGGGGTGTTTTTTAAGGTTTTTGGGGTCTCTGTTGGGTTTTGTTGGGTTCTCGTTGGTCATCATGGTGGAAAAGTGTAAATTGTGGGTTTTGGAGAAGATCAGGTAGGTTTAGGGTGGTTTTGGGGTGGATCTATGGTATTCAGTTTTTTTTTTTTTTTTGGCGTTGGGGGCGGGGATGATCCTGGAATTTTTGTGTTGTTTTTGACGTGTTTTGGGGTCTCCGTTGGGTTTCGTTGGGATTTATTGGGTTTTCCATGGTCATCGTGTTGTAAAAGGGTAAATTGTGGGTTTTGGAGAAGTTCAGGTAGGTTTAGGGGGAGTTTTTCACGTGGATTCATGGTATTTGGGGTTTTCTTCTTTTTGGGGGAGTGATCCTCTCCTTTCTTCGGGTGATTTTGAAGTGTTTTGGGGTTTCCGTTGCGTTTCGTTGAGTTCCTAATGTGTTTTATGGTGGTTGGGAGTGTGCTTTGGGATTAGGAGGACATCAGTAGGTTTAGGGTGTCTTTGGGGTGGATCTATGGTATTTGGGGTTTTCTTCTATTTTTTGGCGTGATCCTGTTCTTTTTTTTTGGGTGTATTTGACGTGTTTTGGGGTCTCCGTTGGGTTTTGTTGTGTTCCTGTTGGTCTTTATGTTAAATAGGTGTGGATTGTGGGTTTTGGAGAACTTCAGGTAGGTTTAGGGTGGTTTTGGGGTGGATCTATGGTTTTGGCGTATTTTCTTCCACATTTGGGCGTGATGCCGATATTTTTTGGGGTGTTTTTGACGTGTTTTTGGGTCTCTGTTGGGTTTATTTTCGTTCTCATTGGTCATCATGGTGGAAAAGGGTAAATTGTGGGTTTTGGAGAAGATCAGGTAGGTTTAGGGTGTCTTTGGGGTGGATCTATGGTATTTGGAGTTTTCTTCTATTTTTTGGCATGAACTTGTTCTTTTTTGGGGTGTTTTTGATGTGTTTTGGGGTCTCCGTTGGGTTTTGTTGTGTTCCTGTTGGTCTTTATGTTAAATAGGTGTGGATTGTGGGTTTTGGAGAACTTCAGGTAGGTTTAGGGTGGTTTTGGGGTGGATCTATGGTTTTGGGGGATTTTCTTCCAGTTTTGGTGGTGATGCCGTTCTTGTTTGGGGTGTGTTTGAGGTTTTTTTGGGGTCTCTGTTGGGTTTTGTTGGGTTCTCGTTGGTCATCATGGTGGAAAAGGGTAAAATGTGGGTTTTGGAGAACATCAGGTAGGTTTAGGGTGGTTTTGGGGTGGATCTATGGTTTTGGGGGATTTTCTTCCAGTTTTGGGTGTGATGCCATTCTTGTTTGTGGTGTTTTTTATGGTTTTTGGGGTCTCTGTTTGGTTTTCACAGAATCACAGAATCACAGAATTTTCTAGGTTGGAAGAGACCTCAAGGTCATCGAGTCCAACCTCCAACCTAACGCTAACAGCCCTCCACTAAACCATATCCCTAAGCTCTACATCTAAACGTCTTTTGAAGACTTCCAGGGATGGTGACTCCACCACTTCCCTGGGGCAGCCTGTTCCAGTGCCTCACAACCCTTTCAGTGAAGAAGTTCTTCCTAACATCTAGCCTAAAACTCCCCTGGCTCAACTTAAACCCATTTCCCCTCGTCCTGTCACCAGGCACGTGGGAGAACAGGCCAACCCCCACCTCGCTACAGCCTCCCTTGAGGTACCTAAAAAGAGCGATAAGGTCGCCCCTGAGCCTCCTCTTCTCCAGGCTGAACAAGCCCAGCTCCCTCAGCCGCTCCTCGTAGGACTTGTTCTCCAGGCCCCTCACCAGCTTCGTCGCCCTTCTCTGCACCCGCTCAAGCACCTCCATGTCCTTCTTGTAGCGAGGGGCCCAAAACTGAACACAGTACTCGAGGTGCGGCCTCACCAGAGCTGAGTACAGGGGGACGATCACCTCCCTAGCCCTGCTGGTCACGCTGTTCCTAATACAAGCCAGGATGCCGTTGGCCTTCTTGGCCACCTGAGCACACTGCTGGCTCATATTCAGCCGACTGTCCACCATCACTCCCAGGTCCTTCTCTGCCTGGCAGCTTTCCAACCATTCCTCTCCCAGCCTGTAGCTCTGCTTGGGGTTATTGCGCCCCAGGTGCAGGACCCGGCACTTGGCCTTGTTAAACTTCATGCAGTTGACCTCAGCCCATCGGTGCAGCCTATCCAGATCCTCCTGCAGAGCTTTCCTACCCTCAAGCAGATCGACACACGCACCTAACTTGGTGTCATCTGCGAACTTACTGAGGGTGCACTCGATGCCCTCGTCCCAGATCATCGATGAAGATATTAAAGAGGACCGGCCCCAGCACCGAGCCCTGGGGGACGCCACTAGTGACTGGCCTCCAACTGGACTTGGCTCCATTCACCACGACTCTTTGGGCCCGGCTATCCAGCCAGTTTCTAACCCAACGAAGCGTGCGCCAGTCCAAGCCAAGAGCAGCCAGTTTCTTGAGGAGAATGCTGTGGGAGACGGTGTCAAAAGCCTTGCTGAAGTCAAGGTAGACCACATCCACAGCCTTTCCCTCATCCACCCAGCGCGTCACTCTGTCATAGAAGGAGATCAGGTTCGTCAGGCATGACCTGCCTTTCATAAAGCCATGCTGACTGGGCCTGATCGCCTGCTTCCCCTTCAAGTGCTGCATGATGACTCTCAGGAGGATCTGCTCCATGAGCTTTCCTGGCACTGAGGTCAAACTGACAGGGGTTTTGTTGGGTTCTCGTTGGTCATCATGGTGGAAAAGTGTAAATTGTGGGTTTTGGAGAAGATCAGGTAGGTTTAGGGGTGGTTTTGGGGTGGATCTATGGTATTCATTTTTTTTTGTTTTTTTTTTTTTTTTGGGGGGGGGGGGGGGGGGGGCTGATCCTGGACTTTCTGTATTGTTTTTGACGTGTTTTGGGGTCTCCGTTGTGTTTCATTGGGTTTTCCATGGTCATCGTGTTGTAAAAGGGTAAATTGTGGGTTTTGGAGAACTTCAGGTAGGTTTAGGGGGAGTTTTCACGTGGATTCATGGTATTTGGGGTTTTCTTCTTTTTGGGGGAGTGATCCTCTCCTTTCTTCGGGTGATTTTGAAGTGTTTTGGGGTTTCCGTTGCGTTTCGTTGAGTTCCTAATGTGTTTTATGGTGGTTGGGAGTGTGCTTTGGGATTAGGAGAACATCAGGTAGGTTTAGGGTGTCTTTGGGGTGGATCTATGGTATTTGGGGTTTTCTTCTATTTTTTGGCGTGATCCTGTTCTTTTTTTTGGGTGTATTGACGTGTTTTGGGGTCTCCGTTGGGTTTTGTTGTGTTCCTTTTGGTCATGTTAAATAGGTGTGGATTGTGGGTTTTGGAGAAGATCAGGTAGGTTTAGGGTGGTTTTGGGGTGGATCTATGGTTTTGGGGGATTTTCTTTCAGTTTTGGGGGTGATGCCGTTCTTGTTTGGGGTGTTTTTGACGTGTTTTGTGGTCTCCGTTGGTTTTGTTGGGTTCTCGTTGGTCATCATGGTGGAAAAGTGTAAATTGTGGGTTTTGGAGAACATCAGGTAGGTTTAGGGTGGTTTTGGGGTGGATCTATGGTTTTGGGGGATTTTCTTTCAGTTTTGGGGGTGATGCCATTCTTGTTTGGGGTGTTTTTAAGGTTTTTGGGGTCTCTGTTGGGTTTTGTTGGGTTCTCGTTGGTCATCATGGTGGAAAAGGGTAAATTGTGGGTTTTGGAGAACATCAGGTAGGTTTAGGGTGGTTTTGGGGTGGATCTATGGTTTTGGGGGATTTTCTTCCAGTTTTGGGGGTGATGCCATTCTTGTTTGGGGTGTTTTTTATGGTTTTTGGGGTCTCTGTTTGGTTTTGTTGGGTTCTCGTTGGTCATCATGGAGGAAAAGGGTATATTGTGGGTTTTGGAGAAGATCAGGAAGGTTTAGTGTGGTTTTGGGGTGGATCTATGGTTTTGGGGGATTTTCTTCCAGTTTTGGGGGTGATGCCGATATTTTTTGGGGTGTTTTAGACGTGTTTTGGGGTCTCCGTTGTGTTTCATTG